>NC_056730.1:769344460-769385591 GCF_019279795.1 Protopterus annectens | reverse complement strand
CTTTGCTATTGTTTTCGTGGGAAGAACCTTTCTTCTTCTGTTAAGGCTAATTCCACTAGAGCTGTGGTTTCTTCTCAAGCAGCAATCTGAACTTTTGTGCATACCTTTGCTGAGCACTATAAGTTGGATGTGATTTCTATTGCCAGAGCTGGCTTTGTCAGGGCCATTCTCCATGGCTTCCCAGAGGGCTCTGTTGTCCCTTACTCCTCCCTATCATCTTCCTGAGCTGTTGTATTCTCCCTGCTGTAAAGAATAACAAAGTCTTGGGTCCTGCGTTGGTTGCTGTCACCTCTTCCCTGACATCAGTGCGCCAGGGGTATAAAAGATTCAGCTGATGCCATTTTCTTCAGTCTTTCTTGCCGCGCGGTGCCCGAAGCAAAAGCAGTTCGCAAGTGCCGATCGGCCGACTCCAGAGATTTTCAAATCCGAATTTCAGAACCAAAGTCTTCATTAAAGCTAAGTACCCCATTGGGGAATCCTTTTTCTTGCTCCAGACCGATGTCAGAAAAAGTTAACAATTGTATTTCTTGTGGAAGCAAATAACTCATAAGGATTTTCACTCTTACTGTATTCCTTGCCTAGGCCCTGATCACAACATTGCTAGCTATCGGTTTTGTGCTAGATTTAACCAATGCACTATTAAGCGTCGGTTCGATTTTGCATTTCATTACTTTGGCTGAAGATTAAATTATATAATGCCATCGGAACAGCTGACAACCGGAGTTTACAAAAAACGCAAGGACAAGGAAAAGGATAGGCATCCATGGTCCAAAACCGATGACGAGGCCTCTGCTAGGCCAGTCGCCAGTTCGCCGGTTCTCAGTGAGGCGCTTTCGCAGCCCCTGGCGCCCACTACCTCAGAGCCACAGGCCACTTCAGACTCCCACGTGGAGCCGACTGGGCCTCTGTATACTCAAGATATTGGACACTCTGAAATCATGCCCTCAGATGGGTCCGGAGCCACTGAACAGGCATCGGCTTCTGAGGGTGTCTTCAGACCTACACAACTATATATTAAGCCATCTTCAGCTTCAAAGACAAAGACTAAAGCAGCTCTAAAGACAAAGAAACAAGTACAGCATTTTCCTACTCAGACTTCCATGCCTAAAAAACAGATGCTCAAAATGGCCGAAGACCTAATTACTTTGATCAGGGGCTCCCATCCCCCTCCTGATAAGAGGCCTAGGCAAGAGACAGAGTATGATTCTTCTGAACAGGTTTCTATTTCCTCTGATTCCTCTTCTGAACAGGATTATTCCATGCTTCCCTATGAGGATTCTGATGCTGAAGAATCCATTCCTTCAGCCTCTCCTCCTGAGGATTATTCTTTTGGGGAACCCTGCATACCATGAGGTAGCATTTCTACTGGGAGAGCCAAAATTATTCTGAATCTAAGAAAAGGCTCAGAGACTTTCTGCTACTTCCTCAGCACAGACCCCTTGCTATTCCACCTGATGTTCATCGTGCATACAGCTGCAGTCATAACAGATGGGTTCTCCTGCCGTCAGGCAGGTCCTCGGTCGGCCGAATTCCAAAGTCTAGGTCCGGCGTCGGTTGTAGTCGCTTCTTCCCTGACGTCAGTGCGACAGGGGTATAAAGGAACCAGCCAACGCCATTTTCTTCAGTCTTTCTTGCGTAGCGGTGAAGCAGAAGCAGTTCGCAAGTGCCGGTCGGCCAGCTCCTGAAATTACGAACATTTTGAAACCGAAGTCTTCTTGAAAGCTAAGTACCCCATTGGGGAAACTTTTCTTGCCTCAGACCGATGTCAGACAAAGTTAATAATTGTATTTCTTGTGGGAAGCAAATACTGCATAAGGATTTCCATTCCCTCTGTATACCTTGTTTAGGCCCAGACCACAACGTCTCGGTCTGTCGCTTTTGTGCTACATTCAACAAACGCACCATTAAGCGTCAGGCGGAGTTCGCCCAGCATTATTTTGGAAAAACTTTTGACTATATTATGTCGTCGGATACTCCGACTCCAGTTTTGTCTAAAAAACGCAAAGATAAGGACCAACACATGAGGTCCGCGGCCTCTACCGACACCACGCCAAAGCCGACTACACGTGGTCCGGTTCTCAGCGAGGCACCTATGCAGCCCCTGACTACCGACGACACTTCATTGGCGGTGTCTCCTGTGCCCAAGGTCGCAGGCTCCTCGGCCCACACCCTGACTATAGATACCGAAGCCACTCTTGGCGTTGAACCTCAAAATGTGGACAGGTCTACCTCCACTCAAGGTGTCTTCAGACCTTCCTCTTCTTTTTCCATCAAGGCTTTCACTAAGTCTAAAGCAGCCATGCATTCTAAGAGACAAGCTTCACAGGGCCCATCTCCAGGCCCCATGCCTAAAAAACAGATGCTTAAAATGGCTGAGGATTTAATTACTCTTATCAGGGGTTCTCAACCCCCACCGGACAAAAGGCCCAGAGTGGAGGAAGAATCCCCCTCCTCTGATCAGGGCTCCATTATTTCAGAGCACTCTGATGATCAGGAACATTTTTACTCCCCTTTTGAAGACTCTGATGAAGAGGAGTCCATTCCTTCTGTATCCCCCCCAGAGGATTACTCATTTGGGGAAACTTTGCATACCATAAGGGAACACTTCCACTGGGAAGGCCAAGATTATTCAGATTCCAAGAAAAGGCTTAGGGAATTTCTCTTGCTACCTCAGCACAGACCTCTGGCTATACCTCCTGTCTTGGACATCCTAGATGATGTTTACTCGGACGCCTGCCTTAACCCGGATTCTCTGCCTCCAGCCCCAGTCAAGCCTGACAGGTACTACAGGGTTCCTGACTCACACCAATTTCTATACAAAAGCCATGCTGCTGACCCAGAAACCATCTCACAGGGCCCCAAGGGAATTAAGGCCTCCACTGCTAAAAATCCATTACCTTGCGAGAGAGATTCCAGATCCTTAGAAAGGTGGGGAAAAAAGGTATATACCTCGGCTACCTTAAACTGTCAGTTCCATATGCTAAAATACCAACAGTTTTTGTTATCACAATTGAAAAGTAAAATGTCACAACCTGAACAACCAGACTTGAAGGAGTTGCAGGATTTGATGCATAGTGCAGAACAAGTGGGTAAGCATACCTTACAATGTGGTTTTGATGCTCTAGAGGCCTCATGTAGAGCTGCTGTTACAGGATCAGTCATACGTAGACATGCCTGGCTCAAGGAACAAACCTTGCCTGATCATGTCAAAGCTAAATTACTAGATGCCCCTCTACAAAAGGATGTATTATTTGGTGCTAATGCTGAGGAGGTATTAAGGAAAATGGAGGAAAAGGCTAAATCAATGCAAACTGTGAAAGATTTTCTACAGGTACAACCCCACGTTTCAGTAGAAATTGGCCTTCCAAAAATTGGTCCTTTCCAGCCACGGACAGACCCCAAAGAGGTAGATACAGATGCCCGAGGGGCAGGGGACAATCCCAAGGATCGTTTAGAGGCAGACAATGGCAAGCTCCTACACAAAGAGGTGGTGAGGATAACTCGCAATCATTCAGAAAGCAAGCCCAATGACTTTCCCCTTTGCATGCCAAGCAAGACTCAAATGGCAGCCCCCTTAGGAGGAAAACTGGCATTATTTTCAAAAAATTGGCATATTGTCACAAAATTTTTTTATTTATTTTTATTTTATTTATCATTTGTTGACCGGGAAAGTCCGACTAGGTTCCACGGAGCCTGTTTTCAGTGGAGGCCCGGGGAGAAATGCTCCAGATGCATGTCTTTGGAATGTGGGAGGAAACCGGAGTACCCGGAGAAAACCCGCACGAACACAGGGAGAACATGCAAACATGCAACAAAAAGACAAATGGATCCCGGACATTATAAACAAAGGCTACAGATTCCATTTTCACACCCTTCCAAAAATGAGAGGCATGCCAAACCTGCCACACAATCAAAGGGCAGAGGCACAAAGGCAAATTACAGATCTCATAAACATGAAAGCTGTTCAAGAGGTACCTACGCACGAACAAGGTCAAGGTTTTTATTCCAGACTATTCCTGGTACCAAGGAAGGGAAAAGATTGGAGACCTATTTTGGACCTATCCATCCTGAACATATTTCTACTTGTACCAAAATTCAAGATGCTCACTCTACAGCAGCTTCTTCCCATGCTAGGCAAGGAGTCTTGGCTGGTAACATTGGACCTCAAGGAGGCATACCTGCATGTCCCTATCAGACAAAATTGCAGAAGACACCTCAGATTTCTTGCAGGTTCAACCCATTATCAATTCTCTGCATTGCCCTTTGGCTTATCTACTGCACCCAGAGTATTCACGAAATGCCTGGCATCAGTAATTGCCTACTGCAGACTTCAAGGGATACAAATATACCCCTATTTGGACGACTGCCTGATCCAAGCGGACAGCAAGCACATTCTTCTGAAACCTCTGGCTTATGTAATAATGTTGTTGAACTCTCTGGGATACACAGTCAACAAAAAGAAATCAAGACTAATACCCTCTCGGAAGATAATTTTCCTGGGTGCCAACTTGGACACAAACACCCAGATGGCCTACCTCACGCCAGAGAAGCAGGGGAAACTAACTCAATAGTTCAGAACACTACCAAATTGCACCAGGCTGACTGCAAGGAAAATCCTGCAGGCTCTGGGATTCATGGCATCTTGCATCTTACTAATCCCATGTGCAAAGCTGCATATGAGGAAACTTCAGTGGTACCTGAAAAACCTATGGTCTCAACACAGCCACAGTTTGGAAACAATAATACCACTAATTCCATGTCTGCAAAAGGAATTTCTGTGGTGGGCTCAAGCATGCCAAACAAACACAGGTCTTCCATTCAGCAAGCCTCAAGCAAATCAAGTCATCACAACAGATGCCTCGGACTACGCCTGGGGGGCACACATGACAGATCGGTGCATTCAGGGCAAATGGTCCCAAAAAGAAAAGCACCTTCACATCAATCAAAAGGAGATGCTAGCAGTAATAAATGCTATTATAGCTTTCAAAGACCTCCTGCAACCAGGTCAACTATTGATAAGAACGGACAACACCACAGTTATGTGGTACATAAACAAGCAGGGAGGAACACATTCTTACCCCCTATGCAGACTGGCCATGTCACTTTGGAACATGGCCATGGACTTACAAATCGAACTACAAGCACAGTACTTGCCAGGCAAGGAAAACACGCTGGCAGACAACCTAAGCAGAAATATGACAGATCCACACGAATGGAAGTTGCATCCAAAAGTTTTTACAGAAATAATCCAAGCATGGGGAAGGCCAGACATAGATCTCTTTGCCTCTCACAAAAATCACCAATTGACAAAATTCTGCTCAAGGATTTTCCATCCAAAGGCCTGGAGAGTGGACGCTCTCTTTCAGTTGGACATCAATGACAGATTATGCCTTCCACCTCTTCCTCTGCTGCCCAAAGTTCTATTGAAAACCAGAGCAGACAGACCAAAGATGATTCTCATTGCTCCAGACTGGCCAAGACAACACTGGTACCCACTCCTGAGGAGCCTGATGCATTCTCCACCATGGACCCTGCCTCTAATGCCTCTTCTCCTGACTCAGCACAGCTTCAAAACTCTTCACAGACAGCTAAAAACACTCAATCTAGCCGCATGGAAGATTCCTTAGCATCACAACAGAACCTACTCTCCAAGGAGGTGCAGGATGTCATTTTGGAGGCCAGGAGGCCGTCAACTAGAAAAGCTTACTCCGCAAAATGGAAACGGTTTTGTATCTGGAATGAGAAAAAGGGCCAGGATCCTGGAAAACTGAATTTACCTCAAATACTACAGTATCTAGCTGAGCTGCTAAGCAGTGGACTTTCATTCTCCTCCATCAAAATCCATGCCTCAGCCATTTCTGCAGAATACAACTCTGATCCACCCTTATTCTCTCACCCTCTCTTAAGACAGTTCCTCAGAGGGGCTAAGAATCTAAGACCCCCAAGGAAACAACCAATACCTGCTTGGGATCTCAATTTTATTCTGGAAAAACTGACCTTGCCTCCCTTTGAGCCAGCTGTCTCATCATATTTGCAATATTTGTCCTGGAAAACAGCTTTCCTTCTGGCTATTACCTCAGCTCATAGAGTTTCAGAACTACAAGCTCTCATGGCTGTGCAGCCTTTTATCATCTTCCATCAGGACAGAGTTTCCTTACGAACCAACCTGTCCTTTATGCCTAAAGTGGTATCCAGGGTAGCCTTGAATCAGGCCATACATTTACCTACCTTTTATCCTAATCCTCAAAACAAAGGGGAGAGATTACTACATTCCTTGGACATCCACAGACAACTGCGTTATTATTTGGACAGAACAAAGCCTTTCAGAAAATCAGAACAGCTCTTTGTGTCCTATGCTGTAGGAGCTCAAGGAAAGCCAATTTCCAAACAGACAATCTCAAAATGGATAGCCCAATGCATACGCTTTTGCTATTCTTTTCATGGCAAAACTGTACCTACAGGCATCAGATCTCACTCCACCAGGGCCACAGCTACCTCTGCAGCTTTCCTCAGAGGAGTTCCTACCAAAGATATTTTGGAAGCAGCCACTTGGAGTCCTGTGCATACCTTCTCCAAGCACTACAACCTACCATTATACTCCAAAACTAGAGCAGGCTTTGCCACTGCAGTCTTGCAGGGCATCCTGGCTCCTCCTAGTTCCACCTAGTGCCTACCACCCCTTTCTTAGCTTTGAGATTCTACCCATCTGTTATGACTGCAGCTGTATGCACGATGAACATAGTACAGTTTTGTACCTACCATAAATGTAGATGTTCGAGTGCTAATACAGCTGCAGTCCAGGTTTCCCTCCCTCCTTCCCCTCTTGGGACAGGCCTATTGGCTAACACCTCCTCATACAGCCTGATTGGGGTATTCATTTATGGTGTATTTGCTTGCAACTACTGTATTTTGATTATATTGCATTGTTTTATTACACAAATTTATGTATTGCCTTCCTTCTGGGGGCACCTGACATCTGGGGCAAGAAAAACTGAAGAAAATGGTGTCGGCTGGTTCCTTTATAACCCTGTTGCACTGACATCAGGGAAGAAGCGACTACAACCAACGCCGGACCTAGACTTTGGAATTCGGCCGACCGAGTACCCGCCTGACGGCAAAAGAACCCATCTGTTATGACTGCAGCTGTATTAGCACTCGAACATCTACATTTATGGCAGGTACAAAACTGTACTTTCTAGACATTGTAGATGATGTATTTTCAGAGTCCAACCTGTCCCCTGACACTTTACCCCCTGCACCTGCTAAGCCAGACAGATAATACAGGGTCCCGGATTCTCATAAATTCCTATATAAAAACCCCGCTGCTGACCCAGAAATAATATCTCAGGGTCCCAAAGAGGTAAAAGCTTCCACTGTAAAAAACCCTGTCCCCTCTGATAGGGATTCTAGGGCTCTAGACAGATGGGGGAAAAAGTTTACACTTCTGCTACCTTGGCTGTAAGGGCTTTAAATTGTCAGTTTCATATGCTTAAATATCAGCAATATTTAATGTCACTGCTTAAACAGAAATTATTGACAAATACTGAAAGTTCAGAGAACAAGGAAATGCAGGATTTATTGCATGCAGCTAAACAAGTGGGAAAGCATACTTTGCAATGTGGTTATGATTCACTGGAGGCCTCTTGCAGGGCCGCTGTTACAGGTTCTGTTATTAGAAGGCATGCTTGGTTAAAGGAACAGAATCTGCCTGATCATGTTAAAGCAAAATTATTAGATGCACCATTACAGCATGATACTTTGTTTGGTACTAAAGCAGAAGAGGTGTTAAAAAAATGGAGGATAAAGCAAAATCCATGCAGACAGTCAAGGATTTTTTACAGGTACAGCCATCTAGGTTTAGCAGGAACTGGCCTTCTAAAAATTGGTCCTTTCCAGTGTCAGACAGACCACAAAGAGGCAGATACAGGTGTCCCAGAGGCAGATCTCAGCCCCAAGGCTCATACAGGCCTAAACAATGGGGTGCTCCTACCTCCAAAAGTGGAGAAGACAAATCACAACCTTACAGGAAACAGTCCCAATGACTTTCCTCTGCCAGATCCAAGCACTTCTCTTTTGGCAGCCCCCTTAGGGGGAAAACTAGCACTTTTTTCATCAAATTGGCAAATGGTTACCCAAGACAAATGGGTCCTGAACATAGCGTCCCAAGACTACAGGTTCCATTTTCACACCCTACCAAGGTCAAAAGGTATGCCAGACCTGCCACACAATCAATGGGCAGAGGCACAAAAACAAATTACAGCCCTCATGGACATGAGGGCCATTCAGCAAGTACTACAACAAGAGCAGGGGCAAGAATTTTACTCCAGACTTTTCCTAGTATCCAGGAAGGGCAAAACCTGGAGACTAATACTGGACCTGTCTATACTAAATATGTTTCTGGAAGATCCAAAATTCAAGATGTTGACTCTACAGCAGCTACTGCCCATGCTGGGCAAGAAGGCTTGGCTTGTAACTTTGGACCTAAAAGAGGCATACCTGCATGTCCCAATCAGACAATCTTGCAGAAGATACCTCAGATTCATAGCTGGCTCAATGCATTACCAATTCTCTGCACTGCCCTTTGGCTTATCTACTGCACCCAGGGTCTTCACAAAATGCCTGGCACAGCAATTGCATTTTGCATATAAAGAGGAATTCAAATATATCCCTACCTGGATGACTGCCTAATTCAAGCAGAGAACTAAGACATTCTTCTAAAGCATCTGGCATTTGTAAAAAGATTACTAATTGGCCTAGGATACACAGTAAACGAAAATAAATCAAAACTAGTGCCCTCTCAAGAGATAATATTCCTGGGTGCAAGCTTAAATACAACTGCCCAGATGGCTTATCTCACGCCAGACAAACAAAAGCAACTGACTTCTTACTTCAAGAAATTGGCAACAAAGACCCACTTATCTGCAAGGAAAATCCTGCAGGCCTTGGGTTTCATGGCATCCTGCATTCTACTAATTCCATATGCCAGACTGCATATGAGGAGTTTTGATGGTGGGCAGAGGCCTGTCACCACAACAAGGGTCTACCATGCCATTCAGTTTACCCACAGCCAGACAGACACTGACAATGGATGCATCAGATTATGCCTGGGGGGCCCAGCCCATATGGTGGGAAAATGTGTTCAGGGCACATGGCCTGCAAACCAGATGCATCTTCACATCAGTAAAAAAGAGATGCTAGCTGTTCAAAATGCCCTGACAGCTTTCAAGGACCTGCGTCATCCAGGACAGCTGCTGATAAAGGCAGACAATACTACGGTCATGTGGTACATAAACAAGCAGGGAGGTACACATTCCTACCCCCGCTGCAGACAAGCAATGACCTTATGGGACACAGCATTGACTTTTCAAGTTCACCTGCAAGCACAATTCCTGCCAGGAAAAACAAATACTCTGGCAGACGAACTAAGCAGAAACCTCATGGATCCCCATGAATGGAAACTGGATCCACAAGTCTTCAGCATGATAACAAGGAAATGGGGATGCCCAGACATAGGTCTATTTGCCTCCCCTCACAACTGCTAATTGCAGAGATTTTGCACAAGGATTTATCACAAGCAAGCATGGAAAGTGGATGCCCTATCCTTCAGCTGGAAAAATCTAACAGTATATGCCTTTCCTCCACTGCCTCTCCTTCCCAGGGTACTCCTAAAGGTCAGACAAGAGAAGCCAAAAATGATACTGATTGCACCAGACTGGCCATGCCAGCACTGGTACCTAATCCTAAAGAGCTTGTCTCAAGGTCCAGCATGGATATTGCCTCAAACTTCTCACTTGCTGACCCAACAAAACAATCGGATCCTGCACAGCCAACTCAGGACCTTAAATCTGGCTGCATGGCGGATAATGTAGCCATCCAGAACACTCCTCTTTCAAAAGCTGTTATGGATGTTATCTTGGAGGCCAGGAGGCCCAGTACCAGAAAATCTTATGCAGAAAAATGGAAGAGATTTTGTGCTTGGAACCAGGAACAAGGCATTGAAATGTGTGTACCAAATATCCCTCAGATTTTACAATACCTAACTGAGATGCTGAACACAAAGGCCTTTCTTTCTCATCAATTAAGATTCATGCCTCTGCCATTTCAGCCCATTACAATACGGAACCACCTATCTTTTGTCATCCTTTAATAAGGCAGTACCTCAGAGGGGCCAAAAACATTAGGCCTCCAAGGAGAGCACCAATTCTGGCCTGGGACCTCAGTTATGTTTTGGAAAAACTCACACTGTCTCCTTTTGAGCCAGCATCAACAGCGGATATACAATTGTTATCCTGGAAAACAGTTCTGCTCCTAGCAATAACCTCCACAAGATTAGTCTCAGAGTTACAAGCACTCATGGCTATGGAACCTTTTATCATTTTTCATCCAGACAGGGTTTCTCTGAGGACAAACCCAACATTTATGCCTAAGGTGGTGTCCAGTGTGGCCCTCAGCCAAACCATTCACTTGCCTACCTTTTATCCAAATCCACAGAACAAGGGTGAGAAAATTCTGCATTCTTTGGGCATACACAGGCAGTTACACTTCTACTTGGACAGAACTAAAGCTTTCAGAAAGACTGAGCAACTTTTATTGTCATATGCTGCAGGATCACAAGGAAAGGCTATCTCAAAACAGACTATTTTTAAATGGAAAGGCCATTGCATCCATTTCTGCTATTTCCAGCATGGCAAATCAGTGCTTAAGGGCATTAGGCCTCATTCCACCAGAGCAGCAGCCACTTCAGCAGCCTTCCTCAGAGGAGTACCAACCAAAGATATCTTAGAGGCTGCAACTTGGAGTTCAGTGCACACTTTCACAAAGCACTACCACTTACCTCTTTACTCTAAGTCCAGAGCAGTCTTTGCCACTGCAGTTCTGCAGGGCCTCATAGCCTCTCCTAATCCTATTTAGCCCAGCCACCCATCCTCAGCTTTGGGATTCAACCCAAGAGTAATGATTGCAACAGTGAAACACGATGAACATAGTACAGCTGTGTACCTACCATAAATGTAGATGTTCGAGTGTATTCACTGTTGCAGTCAAGGTTACCCACCCACCACCCCCCTTTTCTTTGCTGGGACTTATCTGCACTTCTCTGTCCTATACAACCTATGTGGTGTATTTGTTTGTAGATGAAGGAAATGTTATTTTTGTGCATGCATCCTTATTGGCATATTTTTTCAGCCTACTAATTTGGGGGCACCTGACATCTGGGGCAAGCAAAACTGAAGAAAATGGCGTTGGCTGCATCTTTTATACCCTTGGAGCACTGACATCAGGGAAGAGGCAACAGCAGCCAACGCCAGACCTAGACTTTGGAATTCTGGCCGACTGAGGGTAGCCTGCCAGCAGGATAAACATGAGTAATGACTGCAACAGTGAATACACTCGAACATCTACATTTATGGTAGGTACACAACTGTACTTTATGTGGTACATAAGCAAGCAGGGGCTACCCACTCCTACCCCCTTTGCAGACTAGCCATGGCCTTGTGGAACACAGCCTTGACTTACCAAATACATCTTCAAGCTCAATTCCTGCCAGGAAAGCAAAATACTCTGGCAGACGACCTAAGCAGAAATCTTATGACCCACACGAATGGAAACTGGATCCACAAATCTTCAGCATGTTGACACGCAAACGGGGGAACCCAGACATAGATCTATTTGCCTCTCCCCAAAACTACCAGTTGGACAAATTCTGCACAAGAACTCATCACAAAAAAGCTTGGAAAGTGGATGCTCTATCCTTCAGCTGGAAAAACCTATCAGTCTATGCCTTTCCCCCTCTGCCTCTGCTCTCTAAGGTTTTACTAAAAGTCAGACAGGAAAAAACAAAAATAATTCTGATTGCTCCGGACTGGCCTCGCCAACACCGGTACCTGCTTCTAAGGAATATGTCACACCTTCCTCCGTGGTGCTTGCCTCAGACACCTCATCTATTGTCTCAGCAGAACTATCAAATTCTGCACACTCAGCTCCAAACTCTGAATCTTGCAGCATTGCTAATCAACTAATTTCACCAATCACATCTCTCAGTAAACCTGTGATGGATGTCATTTTGGAGGCTATAAGGCCTAGTACTAGAAAATCATATGCTGATAAATGGAAGAGATTCTGTGCTTGGAACCAAGCACAAGGAATAAACACAGCAATGCCCAATATTCCTCAGATTTTGCAATATTTAACTGAGATGCTTCACAAGGGCCTATCTTTTTCTTCTATAAAAATTCGTGCCTCTGCCATCTCGGCTCATTACAACACAGAGCTTCCTCTCTTTTCTCATCCCCTGCTAAAGCAGTACCTTTGAGTGGCCAGAAATTTAAGACCTCCCAGGAGAGCACCAACTCCTGGATGGGACCTCAATTTTGTGCTGGAAAAACTCATCCTGCCTCCTTCTGAACCAGCTGCTACTGCAGACATAAAATTTCTTTCTTGGAAGACCGCCTTTCTTTTAGCAGTCAGTTCAGCTAGAATGACTTCAGAACTACAGGCTGTCATGGCAGTGGAGCCTTTCATTATCTTTTATCTGGACAGGGTGGCCCTCAGGACCAATCCTTCTTTTATGCCTAAGGTGGTATCCAGTGTGGCTCTTAACCAGACCATTCATCTGCCAACTTTTTTCCCAAATCCGCAGAGCAAGGGGGAGTGGATTCTGCACTCACTGGATGTACACAGACAACTAAGATTCTACTTAAACAGGACAAAATCTCTAAGAAAGTGTGAGCAACTACTGGTGCCATTTGCTGCAGGGACAGAGGGGAAGGCTTTATCAAAGCAGACTATTTCAAAATGGATAAGCCATTGTATTCATTTCTGCTACATGCACCATGGTAAACCTGTCCCCAAGGGGATCAGATCCCATTCCACCAGGGCTGCAGCTTCTTCTGCAGCCTTTCTCAGAGGGGTTCCTACCAGAAACATTCTAGAAGCTGCTACTTCGAACTCAGTTCATACATTCACAAAACATTACCATTTACCTCTCTTTTCTAAATCCAGGGCAGGCTTTGCCACTGCTGTCCTGCAGGGCCTTATATCTGCTCCTACTGCTGTATAATTCCATCCTCCCATCCATAGCTTTGGGATTCTACCCAAATGTAATGACTACAACAGTGAAACATGAAGAACATAGTACAGTTGTGTACACTTACCATAAATGTAGATGTTCGAGTGTATTCACTGTTGCAGTCCAGGTTACCCACCTGCCAGCCCCCTTTCTTCTCTATGATTATACCTCTTCTTTCCTTCACTATGCTCAAAAGCCTCTGTGGTGTATTTGCTTTTAGTTGGAGGTAATTTTTTTGTGTTCTAAAGTACATGTGTGTATGTGTATATATATATATATATATATATATATATATATATATATATATATATATATTTTTTTTTTTTTTGCTCCCCATTTGGGGGGGGTAAGAAAAACTGATTAAAATGGCATGGACTGCATGTTTTATACCCCTTTTCACCTGACGTCATGGAAGAGGAGACAGCAACCGACACAGCACCCAAGACTTTGTTATTCAGGCCGACTGAGGTCAACTTGCCAGCAGATTACCCAAATGTAATGACTGCAACAGTGAATACACTCAAACATCTACATTTATGGTACATGTACACAACTGTAATTTCCTGATATCATAAAAACCTACCTGATATTAAGTAGGATGTTTAGTAATATGTGGAGAAATGCTTTTGTACCCAATTCATGGAAGACATCTATTATAACTCCATTTTGTTTTTTTAAAGGGTGATAGGTTACTGCTCCAAAATTATAGGCCTATAACTTTGACACCTATAATGGGAAATTGTTTTGAAAGGTTTAAAATGTATTGTCCTTACCATGGAATCTATATATCATTTTGATTTAAATCATCATTTTTATTTGTAAAGGTAAATCCACACTAACAAGTTTGATAGATTTCTATGATACAATCATTTCAGCTATTAATAAAGTCTTATCAGTAGGAGTGGTATACCTGGATGTTAGTAAAGCTTTTGATACCTTATTTCACTATGTCATTATAAATTGTTATATTTCTAAGTGGTTTCAAAACTGGTTTTGTAGCAGACCTCAGCATGTTATGGTAAATGGTAACTTCTCAGTATGTCAACTAATTTAGGAGTACTACAGGAGTCAGAATCTGTTTTTTTATGTTTAACCTAGTGGTAGCTATTTTTCTAATAGATAAGAGCTGGATGAACAGATTTGCAGACTGCAAGATGAGATTTATAGCAACAATAGATGAGAACTGTACTCATGTAGATAGCCACTTGGATAACATATCTAGATTGGCCAAAGATAATGTTCTAAATTTTATCAGTAGTAAATGCCATGTCATGTACTTTGGCAAAACAGTACCAAGGTGTCCAATAGTTTTTGACTACAACACTGTGTGTAGTTGATGAAATTCTCAGTTTAGGCATTGCTATAGGCATTGCTGTTAGGAATAAATTATCTTTCCATAAACACTTAGGTGTTGTTAACAAAGCTTTGAGACAGATGGGATGTTTGTTAAAAACATATATCACTATGGGATGGCAAAGCATTATCTGTATTGTACAAAATCTACATTGTACCATTGCTTGATTATAACAGGTCATTTTGTTCCTATAGTAAGATCCAATTAAGTTATTTAGAACAAGTCCAAAGGAGGTTTACTAAATGATTTTCCTTCAGTGAATAAATTGAAGTATATGGAAATATGTCAAAATTGCATCTGTATATTCTCAAATTGCAGGAGAAAAACAATCCCACTTTTATTGCATATAAAATGAGATGAAACAGGCATTGCTGAATTTCAAATCATGTTGTCATCCTATTACTCATAAATATTCTAATTTAAATTTTACAATTCCTATAAATAAGTCACCTCTGACAGCTAGGTTCTTTACTCAGACTAGGGAATCCAAGAGTCTAGATTTGTTTAAGGTACAGCTGGATACACGAGTGGGTAACAGAATTTTGGAACCCAGTTTTGGAGTTAGTGAACTAATAGGTTGCAGCCTTATCACTGGGCATCATATGAACATATGACTTATGTCTGTGTTATGAAAAAGGAGAACACTGACTAATATCTGGGGATTGACTGCAGGACCCCCCCCCCAACATTTTCTGTTGTCATTGCCACTGGAACAAGGAGACATGGTTTGGTTGGAAAATGGCCTGTTCAAGTCCTTTTAACATTTATTGTTTTATATTTAACAGTGCAAAAAAACTTAAATTAAAAAAACTTAAAATTTAAAACATAGAATGTACTTTATAATGTGCATACTATGTTGTGTATAATACAGCAACCATTAATCACCGACAATTCCAAAGGATTTATGCTTAGGCAAAATATGGCATTGATATCACTTGCACAACTTGCTCCAACATTTTACTTGTGTTTGTCATAGACTTACACAAATCCTTAGCACAAGAATTTGATTTAGAAAAAAAAAAAAACAGTTTGACTGATGGAAATGGAGAGCATTACAGTGAACTGAAGACTGATTAGAAATTCTGATAGAGTGAGATCACAGAAAATGTGCTAAGATTGTTACACAGATTGCCGTATTGTGGACTTGTATCAAACTAAAGGAGCACAATGTGTTTCATGTCAAAAAATAAAATATTTATTAGAATAATCTCAGCAATAGAAGGGAGTCACAGAAATAAGTGCAAGTTATTGTGCAACACTCGTAATTGTAAGCAGAATGCTTGTTCATGTGGCAGTAGACAACATGAAAAGAGGGAAAAGGAGAAGTGCTGTGTCTTCATTTTCATCTAATTTTGATGACAGTAGCAATTACAGTGCTTTCTTCGAGGTTGTTTTTGAGAGAAATCAAAGCTGTTAATGATTTCATTCCATTCCCTGAAGATTAGCGCAGCCAGAAACAGTTAATTCAAAAGAAGTACTCAGAACCATCACCACTCAAGGATGGGTGGCCCACAGATATGAAGGTACTAAATTTATGAAGCTTATGTCTGAGCAGTTTTAGGCTTTCAGTTCTCACAAAGGGATTAAAATGTATACCAAGAGAAGTTGCAGTGGTTTAGAACTTCTTTGGTGGCATATTCAGTTTTTTTTATAACTTACATTAATAAGTTATTTTACAACAGATCTATCACAAGGGATGCATTCATATAGGTTCATAGGTTCATAGGTTCATACTAGGCTATCTGCCCGAGGGCATTTACAAGCCTAGCCCATAGTTTTGTGGCTTACGCCACCCCTTTAGTATGGGGAACTATACCCATTATTCTGCTGTGCCTCTGTTGAGCAGTGACACTGAGGTAATCCCTGGGGTATATCTGCGATCTCCCATCCATTGGTCAAGATTTCTCTTGAACAAGGCCAGCGAGGTGCTCTGCCTCACATATATAGGTTCATATCATGAAGCATAATTTAGAGGTCTGAGATGATGGTTTACTTGATATATCAATTAAGGGATATGAAAATATCATTTTTTAAATTATATTCATAGATATATTATAGGAAGATATGTCAAGTGCTTATATCACCAGGCATTGATAAACACGGTATGTCTTCTTGTTTCCTAGAGATTCAGATTATTGATGTATTTGAACAAGTTTCTCCATCACAAATAAGGCAAGAGTTTCTCAAAATATATAAATAAATAAATAATCCTAAATTTAAATAAAATGGAAAGTTGTACAGCATGAGGCAACTGAAAATAAAATACTAGGATGGCTGAAGAAATAATGATGCTCTTATATTGTTGCTTAAAGCAGGTAGTTACTTTTTTTTTTGACAGATAAGGATGTCTCTATCCTTTATATTTAGAAACCAATGTTTTATTCATTACAAAAGAAGCATAAATTACTGTTTAATTATCAAAGTAAAGGAATTATTTTTGGAATAGGATCATTTTAGCAGCATGCAAGCTGTATTTCATGCTAAAGCCCTGTCTGAATAAAAAAATGATTCATATGTATAGGATATAGGAAATTGTTTATGAAGGGTTACAATGGTATTCTTTATTTATTTATTTGCAATTTGTTTACAGGTTAGGTGACCTGGTCTACTGACTCTTTTTTCAATTATAACCTGGATAGTGAAAACAGTGCTTAAGGAAGTAGATGATATACAGTGGCCAAACAAAAATACTTATGTATGTAACTATTAGTAGTGTCACTAGAGTAAATACTTATGTATGTAACTATTAGTAGTGTCACTAGAGTAAATACTTATGTATGTAACTATTAGTAGTGTCACTAGAGTGGGGTACGAAGGTGGTGGTTGCTCTTGGTGCAAGCTGTCAGGGGGGTATGATCAAGCAGATACCTAATGTTTAGGAGTGTATTACCGTTGTTCATTTATGAATGCTGATACTACAGTTGTGGCATACTTCTCAACTTCTTAGCTCAAGAATTCTTGACAAAGTCTAAAATAATGGGGTTACAAACATCCAAAATCAAAGACAAGTTTTAAATATCACTCTAATTTCTTTAAAACTCTAAAGTCTGGCATTATTGACTGATTATAATTCTCAGTAATTTACCAGGAAATCAAAAATTCTACAAGGAACAAGACAAAATATGTGGCAAAATCAATGACCTTCTGCAGAAAAAGGGATGGAGCATGGTAGTGTAACTGTAACAAGTTGTTTGTAACATTTGTAGCAAGCAATTTGCTTATATTTTCAGAGGAGAAAAGCTGAGGAGCTTTTTTTTAATCTTCAAAGTGAAGACCTTTTTTTTCTTGCTCCTGTAGCTGTCAGTAGGGTGCATTGCAGTAGTGCAGTACAAGTGTTTATTGATGAAGTGCTGGTATTGCATTTGTGGTCACAGCTGAAGCACTGAAGCACTCAGAACATGATAGTTTGACTGTAGCAAGCTGCTACATTGTTAGCAAGTAGCTTACTACAGTTTTATGCTTTAAAGTATACAAGCTTTTTTTGTTTAATTTTTATTTACTTCTCAACTTAAAATAGAGTGGGGCACCAGTTTTGCGACATGCTCAAGGTACCAGATGTGCTAGCTATGGTTCTGGTGTATAGTAAATGCTAATGCAGATTGAAGAGTAAATATATGCAAAATGTAATAAAAGTAGTGTATACACATTTACACATGAATATGAAACTGCATTTGAAGTTCACAGATTTTTAAAGTTAACAGCATAGTACAATCTCAAATGTGAGCAATTGCAAGGATTTAGCCAGTATCATGAACATATGTACGTTTAGCTTCTTTATGTTAATGTTCATTCAGAGATGCTGGTATTATGGCAGGATAGTTATCACTGGATTGCTGCGGCTGTCAGGAATCTCTGTACTAGATCCCTGAATAGATTATATGTTAGAGCACTGGCAGCATGCTTGGCAGATGGGCCTCATATTAATTTTGTTTTGTCCCTCCTGCACTTTGGTTCTGTACTTGTTATATTTGATAGTAAGCTATCAAATATATACTTAAGCTATTTTTACAATAAAGCTAAAAAGTTTGGGGGCTTCCTTATATCTCCACATATGCCAAAATTTACATGATGACTTTTGAAAATGAAATTATTTACAGGACTGACTTTTTCTTCAGAGTATGCAACTGAGTTACATTGATGATTTATTTGTATGCATAGGTAATTGGGGAAGTGTTTGAAAATTTTGAAAGACTGATTAGGAATTAATGGGGAAATCGAATTTTTATGTGAAATCCAAGTTACACAATTAAAAAAGAAAAAAACTTATATTTTGTAGTTGGCCCCCACCATTAAAGCCATCATTTGAGAGATGCATGTGATCAAGAATTGGGGGGAATTTTGAAACAAGTGGAACAAATGGCTTAGGATGTTCGTTTTGTAGCAGAGGCATAATTGTGGGATACTACACTTGATGTTAGCCAAAAGATAGTTTTCGATGTGGGTAAGTATTCTACATACTGTTGCTTTTTAGATTTAATGGCATAGAAGCCTGTGCCAGGGCAGTGTTGTTATTTAGTTATTGTTAAATAAACTGTGGAGTAGGGCTTTTTTCCTGTTATGACATTGTCTTCATATTTTTTGCTACTACAGTCTCATATAAGTATGAAATGCCACACAGGAGCAGCTTAGGAATATGAACATATATACATACAGGTCTACTTCATAACATTGAAATTTCATAACGTTGAATTTTATAACACTGAGACCAAAACATTTAAATCCCAAAACACTGAAAACCCAAAACATTGAAAACTCAGAATATTGAAAGTTTGCTTCATAATATTGAAAACTACAATGCATATGTAAATAACATCCTCTCCACCTATAACAATGCCTGACTAACAAACACACTTTCTACTACGTTTCTGCAAAGGGGCAAGCCCCCACTGCACCCACCATGTGTTGGGGAGGGGGGGCTCTGCCCTGCAGAAACTTAGTAGAAAGTGTGTTTGCTAGTTAGGTGTTGTAGGTGGAGGGGATCTTATTTACTTGTGCAATGTAGTTTTCAATGTTATGAAGCACACTTTCAATATTCTGAGTTTACAATGTTTTGGGTTTTCAGTGTTTTCAATTTTCGATGTTATGATCTCAGTGTTATGAAATTCAATGTTATGAAATTTCAGTGTTATGAAGTAGACCGATACATAGTACCACTTAACAAAGCTAGGTCACTTTTATGAAAACCAATGAGAGTTCCACACACATCTACCTTCAGAAGCACAATGGACACAGGTGCACCAATTAAGTAGCAGTTTTACATTCTCAGCTGAATGAAGGCAAAGTGTACAAACAGGTTTGATGTCACCAAGGGAAGAATTCCAGAGTGCTGGGTGCAAATGGATAATGCCCTGAAAAGAAGTTAGAGTGGTGTGAAATTACATGAGAGAGAGCTAGAGACTTAACTGATCTTAGCACTTTGAAACATTGTTTCACTGATATGAGTTGATGCAGTCTGCTGCAGTAACCACAATTGCTATTTTACAAAGTAAAGTGTAAAAGAGAACAGTTATTGTGTGGGGGAAATGGAAGACACCCAGCCTCACTGACTTCTTGCCAGTGCTGTTGACTTTTACATGCTTGTTTTACACCAGCATATTTTATCCTGCAAACTCTGTAGCATTTGCTGGTTATGAATGAATTTGACTCTAATGATCGGAGGGGTGTACTCAAGAGAATGGGCACAAGGTACCTTACCTCATAAAATAGTCTTGAGTGTTTTGTGAAACACATTGCACACACCGTAGCAGGCCTGTAGCATAGTAGAAACATTATCTCCTAGCCTGTGAATGTGAAGGACATAAGTAAGGGCTAGGTCCAGCCATACACCCAGTTGTATATATATTTTGATGCTTTCCAGTAGAGTATTACTAGGGCCATTGTACGTATTACATATTACTGTATTTGAACACCAAGAATTATTTTGTTTCACCAAAAGTGTCATGCAGCATCTGGTAAATTCTCCCTAGATAAAGAGCTGTGTTTTGTGCCACCCTTCTAACAGTTTTTCAATAAGCTGGAGGAGAAGGGCAAAACCCTCTCAAAAGTTAAGCATAGGTTCATAGGTAGGTACTACGCTATCTACCTGAGGGCATTTATAAGCATAGCCAGAGTGTGTCGACTTTCGCTGCCCCATTGATTAATTAACTGATCCTCTGTCAAGCAGAGCCAATGAAGTGATCCCAGGGGTGTATTTTCTGTTACCCATCCACTCGTCAAGGTTTCTCTTGAAGAGTGTTAGTGAGGGACTCTACCTGATGTAATTTGGAATTTTGTTCCAAAGCATAGGGAGTCTCTGTGACAGGAATCTATCCCTCCAGCATGTTCTATTTATTGTTGTGGTGAGGTTTAGCTCACTAGAGCGAGTGGCTCGCAGTGACTTGGATTTCTTTAGGTGGAGCATGTCCATCACTTCTGAGTTGGACATGGCTTTGTAAGTCAGGCAGAGATCACCTCTGAGTAAGTGATATGCCACTGAGTACAGCTGGAGTTTTTCCAGTCTGGCTGCATAGGACGTATGTTTGAGACCAGTAATCCTCTTGGTGAGGTACTTTTGTGGTCTTTCCAGCTGTTGGAAGTGTCTTGTGAGGTACATCGCAAATGGGGCATTGTACTCTATGATGGGTCTGATGAGTGACGAGTAGAGAGGCACTATAACCTCTTTATTTCTGGATGCGAACCCTTTAGTAATTAGATGGGCCACATAGAAGGATTTCCTAACTACATTGGCAATATGATTGTCATAGGACAGATTACTATCTACCTGGGTCCCCAGATCTCTTATTACTGCTTCTGTATTAAGGGGGCTGCCACCTATGTGGTAATTCGTGGGTGTTTTGTTTTTCCCAAATGGGATGACTGTGCATTTTTTGGCATTTAGCTTGAGGCCATGACTTTGACACCAGGTGTCCTTCTCAGTAAGGCCCTTTTGGAGGATGTCCGTGTCAGCCAGAGAGTCAATTATGGCTCCTTGTTTGCAGTCATCGGCGAACTTGGTTAGCCATAGTCCTCCTGTGTTTGCCTGTACTTCTGAGAAGTATATGCCGAACAGTAGGGGTCCCAGGACTGAGCCTTGCGGGACACCACTTGTGACTGGTTTAGAGTTGGACCTGGAGCCCACTATTCTTACCGTGTGAGTTCTGTCTGTAAGCCAGTTGGCAACCCACCTCGTGACATAGGGGTTTATGTTCAGGTTGGTGAGTTTTTCTGTAATACCCGAGTGGGGAATGGTGTTGAAAGCCTTGGCGAGGTCAAGGTAGGCTGTGTAAACCACCTTTCCCTCATCTGTGGTCTTGGTGACTGTCTCGAAGAAGTCAACCAGGTTTAGTCGGCATGATCTGCCCTTAACAAAGCCGAACTGGGTCGGGTCAAGTGTTTGGAGGTTCCCAATGTCTTTGTTAATGAGTTCCATGATGATGCACTCCATTGCCTTGCAGACCAGGCTAGTCAGGCTTATGGGGCGATAATTACCAGGGTCAGTTGTGGCCCCTCCTTTGTGGAGAGGAATAACCATTGCTGTCCGCCATTCTATGGGCACGTAGCCTGTGGAGAGGCTGAGGTTAAACAGCGTGTTTAGGTGGATGTTAGTTTGTTCTGTAGTTCCTGCAAGACACAGCCTGGGACACCATCTTGTCCCACTGATGCTGTTTTTCTGGCTTTTGAAAGGGCTGTTTTCACCTGTACATCTGTGATTTTTGGGACACTACACTTTTCCGGTATTGTTGTGGGCCCTTTTGGAGGTGAGAGGGGGGTGAAGTTTGTACTGAATCTCTGTCAGGATGTTGGCGATATCAGTAGGTTCAGTATATTTTGCACTATTTTGCACTAGTTCAGTGCATATCTGTGAGTTGCCACTTAGATTCTTAACATAGCTAAAGAAGGCTTTGTGGTTATCTTTTGAATCCTTGGCTATTTTTCTTTCAATGTTAGCCTTGGATGATTTCATGAGGGACCTCAGTTTCTTACTGATACTGATCAGGGATGTCTTTCTTTCTTGGGATTTGCTTTTTTTCTGAACTAGTTTCCTCCTTCTACTGTATAGCCTGTTTATTGCAGGGGTCCACCAAACTGGTTTCCTTCTCCTAGAGGAGTGAGTCTTGGTTTTGCACGGGATGGCATGATCCATGCATCCTTATAGGTGCTCATAGAGTGTATTTGTAAAGGTTTCTGCATCTTGGGCAGCATTATCCTTTAGCGTGGGGGCTGTGAAACTTACCACCTCTATCTTAAGTAAGGTGAAGTTTGCTTTAGAAAAGTTTTTTACTGTTATTTCCTTAGTTGGGGGTGGTGGTGGAGTGTGGACATCCAGAGTGATTCGTTTATGGTCTGATCTAACCAGTGACGGGTTGACCTCCGGTGTGGAACACCTGTCGCCCATGTTGATGATGACCAGGTCCAATATGTTTTCACCTCTGGTAAGGTAGTTTGCCAGCTGATCCAGGGCATTTGAGTTGATGAATTCCAGGAAGCGCTGGCCCTGGGAATTTGTACTCGAGTAGTTTTCCCAGTGAATTGTAGGGTAATTGAAATCACCCAATATCATGGTGTTTGGTAGGACCTTCACGTTTTCCACTGTCTCCAGAAAGGTGGAGTGGTGGTCCTGGGTCATGGAGGGGGATCTGTAGCAGGTCACAATTTGCATTGCAGATTTGCTCGATGTTAGTTGCACATGGATGATCTCAGAGGTATCATGCTGCACCACTAACCTGGAGGTGTAGGTATTCTTGATGAATATGGATACACCCCCTCCTTTTGTGTTTCGGTCCATGTTCTGTGGCCGAAACATGTGGTATGAGTTGTAGCCTGGTAGTGCTGGGGTGCTCTCTGGAGCCCTGAACCAGGTTTCAGTTACTGCACAGATGTCACCGTTCTCCATATTGAGGAGTGCTTCGAGCGCGTGCATTTTGAGATTAAAAACTCCTGGCGTTGAGTAGCATAACCCTCAGTTTTTTGTTAATTGTGTTGTTTACGGAGGTGGGTTTGACTTTTGAGCCTTGCCTAAAAAAGCCACTATGGGGGCATCAAGAGCCTTGGCCAGTATTCAAAAGCCTAGAGGTGACAGGTGCAAGCCGTCTCTTGCGAAGCAATGCGGCTTGTCGAGCATGTCATCCCAGGCTGACAGACACTGGATCCCCTTTGAATGACACCAGAAGCTTAGCCAATTGTTGAAATTGATCATTTTTTCTTTATACTGAGGTATTATTCTTGGTGAGGGCAGGATGCTACTCAGGGTCAGGGTCATACCAGCCTGGACTACATGATCAGAGAGTCATGTAGTCCAGGGAGGTACATCTCAGGTCATTCACACCAACATGAACAATGACAGAGTCATATTTGTACTTGTTCTTATCACACCCTTCCAGTGCCTTGGTATTTCAGATGTTACTCCACAAACATAATTTTTCTGTAGGAAACAGACAATGGTGAACCAATGCAAAATTAATAAACAGTTTCGAAAAAGGCAAAACTACTGATATGGCTAAAGGGATCAGGTTGTATAATATGCAAGCAAGAACCAAAGAGAGAGAGAGAGAGAGAGAGATCCCCCACGTTATGAATGCTACCTTCCTTCTAGCTCCCTCTCTCCAACATCTACCAAGCTTTTGGGTTGTGAGATTCTTATAGTATGGAGAACTGTACCCTTCTAACACTTTAATAGAAGATGTTCGAAATTATAAATGCAAATTATCTAACAGAATTCTGGCAGCTGGATCACTTCAGGAATATTTCTGTATTTCCTAGGAATTAATTAAAACTAGCCAGGCCTATGCTATTATCCAGCTACTAAAGATATACAAACAAGTCCCCTCCAACCCATTTCTGTAAATCCAAGCCATCTCACATTTGTCCAAATCAGCTTTTTGGGACCTTGTTCAAGTTTAGGAATGCAAACTTAGACTCTTTATGATTTCTATCTTATTCACCAAATGTCTCGCTGTAAACATCAGATCAGTTGTGTTGCATCCTGATCTGAACCTGAACTGCTCATCTTCCATTCTGATTTCCACTGCTCTGTGTAATCATTCATCAGTCACCCTCTCCAGGACTTTCATGCAGTGTGACAGGAGTTTAATACCTCTGTACTGCCCACAGGTGTGAATACCCCTTTTGTTCTTGTACACTGGAACTAGAATGCTTATTTTCTAGTTATGTGGGATATGCCTTTCTCTTCATACTGTTAGGAGTCATTTCTTCTCTCATTCACCCAACATCTTGATCATACCTGCCATGATTATAACTTATTTATATATTATATTATATTTATAACGTATTTATAACTTAACACACTAGCTGAATCACATATAATGATATACTCCTCTTTACTACCCCTCTTGTTCACACCATACCTCCTTACCTTGTATGAAAACCAGTTTCTCATGGGATTTCAGGTCCCAAAAGGCCATACTATCACCACAGCTGTAAATCCTTCCACCTTCAACCATATTTACAGTACCAGATCCTATCCAACATCTTGTTCAGTCTATCAACATCTCAACCCCAGGCACATTAGCTCTAGATCCAAACACTACCACAAACTAATAAACAAATTCCTGAAGTTCATCACCAAGTATAGACTCAACCTAATACTCATAGATAATAGACTCAACCTAATACTTGGTGGTGATATTCACCCCAACCCTGGCCCACTCACTTCAGATACACATACCCCCTCTACTTGTAATCTAAGCTACAAACCTACAATTAATAGGCCAACTAACTCTCTCCTAGTCTGTCATCTCAATATTAGAAGCATTAATAACAAGGTACATGAATTGCATACACTTCTGGATGCCCACTCCCCTGAGATTCTCTGTTTATCTGAAACCTGGTTATAACCTAACACTCAAGACAATGAAGTGTTACCACCTGGGTATCACATACACAGGCTGGATCATGCTTCGAGGAAGGGGTTGGGGTAGCTGTACTCTATAAATCTGAGTTGAATGTCACCATAGATGTAATACAACCTCCTCAGATTAATAACTCAGAGATTCTTGCCACCAAATTGCAACTTAATAAAAATAAATGCATTAATATCATCTGTATGTACATTCCCCCAAGTAACAATATATCTACATTTGAAGATATCCTGCACTGGCTATCATGTCACTACCCCCAAGAAACCCTACTACTTGGAGACTTTAACATAGACTGGGGCACCTGTTCATCAGAACCCCCAACCACCCATATTAACCTGCATGCATTTACACAAATCATATCCACCCCTACCAGGATAGGTAAACCCAACCAAAAAGAAAGTATACTTGACTGGGTACTCATAAACAGTCAACCCCAACTGTACACCTCTGGTACCCTCCTTAATGGCCTAAGCGATCACCTTCTCACATATGTAATTAAGCACAAAATCATTAATTCCCAACAACCCTTACTCAGAAAGGTTAGAAACAATAAAAACTTTGACCCTGCCAAATTCCAACAAGAACTAAACTCATGTAATTGGTCTATTCTAAAACACCTCCCCTTAGAGGAAGCAGTAGCATACTTTAACAACAAATTCCTTGAGATCCTTGGTTTGCATGCACCTGTTCGTTCAAAGAGAACCAAGGCAAAAACTGCACCATGGCTTTCTATAGAGTCTAAACTCAAAATTACCCTCAGAAACAAAGCATGGGCTTTATGGCGTTCTTCTAAAGATCCTCAAGATCACATTAAATACAGGCAATCCAGGAACGAAACCAAAAAATCAATTTTACAAGACAAAAAACAATACTACTGCAATTTACAGTAAATCAAAATAACCCTCAGAAGTTTTGGGCAGGTTTAAATAATCTACTACATCCTGGACAAACTTCAACCCCAATCCCTGCTACTGCTATTGATAAAACCCCTGAAGATATTTCTGATAGTTTTAACCAATTCTTTACTGAGACAATTCAAGCCCTAGCTAGCCAACTACCTCCTAGCTCCCCTGGTCCTGAAAGTAGCACCCCTAGAAACCTACTTGTGTTCAGCTTCCAACCAGTCGCCACTTCACTTATCCATACCTTGATCAAAAAATTAAAACCCACTACACTTTCTGCTGATCAACTCCCTGCTGAGTACCTACAAAAATCAGCTGATGCTATTGCTTACTCCGTCTCAATACTAATCAATCGAACCATAGTAGAAGCTAAAATTCCCACCATCTGGAAACTATCCTATGTAATCCCACTTCACAAAGGAGGCAGCTCTACTGAATTCTCCAATTATAGGCCAATAGCTATACTCTCTCCACTTGCAAAGATTATGGAAAAATATATTCATAGACAACTCATGCACCACCTAATCCAAAATCGCCTTATGGCAGACAGTCAGCATGGCTTCCGTCCTCATCACAGCACTACATCAGCCCTCCTAGCCTTTACTAACACCATAAACCATAATCGCAACAATAATTATATATCCTCAGCCCTCTTTTTGGATCTTTCCAAGGCATTCAATATGGTTGATCACCAACTTTTAATCCACACCCTGCAAACATTCTGTCTATATACTGGAGCCCTCCAGTGGTTTCAATCCTACCTGAATGGTCGACAGCAGGCTGTCCTCTGGCAGAACAAACTCTCTAACCTTCTACCTAACACTCTTGGAGTACCACAAGGCTCTATACTAGGGCCCTTGCTGTTCTCCATCTTCATTAACGACCTTTATACTGTCATCCCAATATGCTGATGACTCTACTCTGATTTGCTCAGCCACATCTCCAGTAGAGTTATGGTCAGCTACCCAGACCACCTTTAATACAATAGAAAACTGGCTTTCTGAACATCGTCTGATCCTAAATCCCAAAAAAACTAAAATGCTGTTATTTTCACCAACACGTAGGTCTACCGCTTTCACCTTTACCATAAAATCAAATGATGACACAATAATCTCCCCTGACCCATCTACAAAACTATTAGGTGTCATCATAGACAATAATCTCATATGTGACATACATGTTAACCAGATTAGCAAAGCCATCAATAGAAAACTAGGGTCACTTTACAGAATAAAAGCCTTCCTAACCCCTCCAGCTAAAATTGCCATAGCTCGCTCTCACCTTCTTTCAACCCTTCTGTATGCATCCCCTCTACTCTCGAATTTAAACAAGACCGTCCTTAACAAACTCTCAATTTGCTACAACCACATTGCCAGGTTTGCCACTGGGCTGCCTTTTAGGACACATCATTGCATCAATCTAAATCAGCTTGGTTGGCTTGAACTACCCAGCCTAATCCAGTATAACCAACTGATTATGGCCTATAAAATCCTCTATAATCCGGACAATACTCCTGCACTTAAAAATATTATCACCCCCTATAACAATCCTAGACCGCTTCGATCCTCTAACAAACTACTAATTCAGACTAGCAAAATTAATAACACAGCCGGTGATTCTCTCTTTGAAAACTCTGTAAGTAGATCCTGGAACTCTCTTCCAGCTGATATTACCTTACTTTCCACTTTAGGTCAATTTAAAACTAGACTCAAACAACATTTGTCACTTAACTGGCTATGTCAATGTATCAAGCCTGGCTAACTCTCTCTAGAATGTGTAAAAATCTGTTAACCAGTTTACTGTGTAATTTAATTTAATCCTGACTTGTGCTCAGGATTAACTGCAACCTGTGGAACTTGTTTAACTTGCTTACTTATGTAATCTCTGTAAATAGTCTGTTTGTAATATGTAATGCTGGTATTATGTAATGCTGTATCTGCTTACCCTTGGAGCTTTTTCTCCCCGGGCCTCTGCTGAAAATGGACATGCATCCAGTCGGACTATCCCGGTCAACAAATGTAAAATAAATTAATAAAAATAAATAAAAATAAATGATCTCATGAGTTTGAAAACCGTAAAATACTCCTCCAAAACTCCACAGAACAAGGCAAAAACGAAAGCGAGGACCAATGCAGGCTGAAATATACTCCAAATTTATTGACACACAAATACACGAAAATGTAGAACCCAGAATGAACGCCTTCGCACACACAGCGTTTTCGTCCAAATGGACTTCATCAGATACAATGCCTTACTACTTTAAAATGTATTATATATAAAAACAATTTCCACAAGCACCAATCATTTGTCCATCACATTATGAATCTACGAATCAACCTACAAGCTACTGAATAATTTAGTATTTCATCACTTCCTATTACAAGCATAATTGTTTCCTTATATAAATAAATAAATAAATAAATAAATAAATAAATAATTAATTAAACTTTATTATTTTCTTTTAAAACATCCTACTAATGTGTTGACATTATTAAAAATTCTAAATTGCTATTAAAATATTTATTAAAAAAATTGTCTTGTTAAAAGATTTATTGTACAAATCAAACCAAGGTATTTAGACAAATGTAACCTAAAATAGAGCAAGGGTGACACCTACTGACAAAATCTGGTAAATGCTTACTAAAATCACACTCTAGCAGATCTAATTTTCAAAAGGGGCAAAATAGAAATATATTCATTTAGCCCAGGCTTTTTGTTTGCTTCCAGGGCCACTTGCCACCATAATTCTTTGTAGGCAATATTTTCTTCCCAAGGGCCCCCTCTTATATCCCTTTTTATTTGATCTAAAACAAAGAATTGAAATTTGGCTCCCACACATGTTTTGGTATGTCTATAAATAGCATTTGTTTCTTTTCCTTTTCTAACATCATACATGTGTTCGTAAATGTGTCTCTTTAATGTCCTTTCCGTCTTTCCTATATAAAATGACGGACATTCCACGCAGACAGCCAAATACACAAGCCCTATAGATTCACAGTTATAATACCCCATGCTTTTTATGCACCTTCCCCTGCTGGTCAAATAAATATTATCTCTATTAATAATATACTCACATTGTTTGCATTTGCCACATTTAAAGGTTCCAACTTTAACCCTAGCTCCCATTTGGGTTCCCTTATTACTATGGTTGTTATTTTCCAAAATTCCTGTTATACTTGTTGTATTTTTAAATACCACTCTAGGTGTCTCCTGTGGTAACCCATCCAAATCCGTGAGGGCCCTAAATCTCTCCCATTCTCTTTGGAATGCAAATTTTATGTTTTTATTCAATAAATTGTATTCCAAAATCAAAGATTGTTGGAAATTTCCTTCTTTAACCTCCTCTTTCCTATTCTGTTCACTATTTTTACCAAAAATTGGTTCAAACCTCCCTTTTCTCCCCTCTTCCACTTCAGTTCTAATGTTTTTGATAAATTCTAATGGATATTCTCTTTCAAGAAACATTCTTTCCAACAAATCACATTCTGCTTTAAATTTTCTTTCATTATTTGTCATCCTTGACCCCCTTACGAATTGCCACTTCACTATGTTCTTTTTACAATATAAAGGGTGGGCACTTTTATAATGCAAAAAGGAATTCACATACGTGGGTTTTCTATAAACACATGTTTCAAAGGTTTTGTTACTTTTAGTAATTTCCACATCCAAGTATTGAATACTTGTTTTGGAATAATTATAAGTAAATTTTAAAAAATCTGTGGTCTTTCCTATATATTTGATAAATTCTTCCAATACGTCAATGCCCCCTATCCAAAAGATTATGATGTCATCAAGAAACCTCTTATATAAAGTCCAATACTTCACATAGGGAGATTTCAAAACATACTTCTCCTCCCAATTTGCAAGTACTAGGTTAGCAAAGGTAGGTGCACAGGCTGCCCCCATTGCTACGCCTTGTAGCTGTCGAAAAAATTCACCATTAAAGGTTAAAAAATTATTTCTTAACACCAGGTCCATTAAACCTGTGCACACTACCTTTTCATCAAGAGTCAACCTACTGTCCCCAAAAATCTCTTCTTTAAACATTCTTGTACCAGCCTCATAAGGTATAGACCCAAATAGGTCAACAATGTCTATGGTAACAAAAATTAACTCCTCATTGTAAAAACTGCTATTCAACCCTCTCAATAAATCCCAGGAGTCTTTTAAAATGGCTCTTTTTTGTAACCATATGTGTTTAGCCTTTTGATCCACATATTTTGCTAAAGAATTAGTTTTGGACCCTCCCGCTGAGACAATGGGTCTCAGCGGAGGGTCCAAGCTATTTTTGTGGATTTTTGGTATACCAAAGATGACTGGTATTTTGGGTTTCTCTATTTTCAAAAAGGAGAAGGTTTTCATACTAAAGAGGTTTTCATTTAACATATCTTCTAGAATGTTATCTATTCGTTGATAGGCTGTATTAATTTCATTTATTGAAACTTCTCTATATTTAACTTCGTTTCTTAATATTTCATTCATCTTTCCTTCATATAAAATTACATCCATCACAACAATACCCCCGCCCTTGTCGGGTTTCATTACCCTTACATCCTTGCTAATTTTTAACTCTTCCAACTTCTTATATTCTTGGGGGTTAAGATTGTAGTGTACCCTATTGTATTTCACACTTTTTTCTGTTTTCCTAATTTCCTTCTCCATAATAGCTTCAAAATTCTTCAACTGGTTGTGAATCGGGGGATTGAAGGTGGATTTTTTTACTAACTGATTTTTATTAATATCATTCCCTATTCCCATAATATTTGTACCTATCCCTTCTTTATAAAATAACAATTCCAGATTCATTTTCCTAAGAAAGAGTTTCATATCTATTAATGTCTGAGTTGAATTACCTTGGGTAAGTGGAATAAATTTAAAACCCTTCTCTAATAATTTAAAATGCTGTATTTCTAACACCATGTTGCTAAAATTGTAAATGGTAAACCCTCCTAAGGTGTATTTATTATCTATAACTTCTATATCAGGTAAATTCCCATCTGGGTGGGGGGTCTCTAGTGAAATGGTCTCCCCCTTCCCCTTCTCCCCCCTCGTTTCTGAAAATTTCCATATCCTCTGTTGTTTTCCCATCTCTCTCCCTCATACCTATCGAGGGGTGGAAATTCTACATCGTATTCATTTCTGTCTCTTTCCTTACCCTCCTCATTTTCAAAATAATTTTCTGCCACTTTTTTATTTTTATTATAATAATTATTATTATAATACTGATTTCTATAAACTGGGGGTTTGGAGTAACTAACCTGATTTTCATATTCATGAATATCCCTCCTTAGTTTGTCCATTTTCCTATCCACCAAAACCTTACATTTATTGTCAACATCATCCTTTAGTTTAAAATATTTTTGTCTTTCCGTTTCTATTTCAAACATCAAATCTTCCTTTATAGAAACATCAAGAGAATCTATCTGTGCTTGTAGGTTTTCTAAATTCCTATTATTCTCTTCAATAATCAGTTTAACAATGTCCAAGCCACATCTATTAAATACTACTATCAGTTCTTTGTGGAAAATAGATCCAACTTGCACATTATTGGGATACTTCCAGGTCCTAAGCCCTTTAGGAACAATGTCACGTTTTAGGCATTCATGCAAATATGCATTTTCAATAACAATAGTTTTATATTTATGCATTAATTTATATAAATTGTCCATCTTTTTGTTGTAAGAGTCCATGTTAATAGCACTTGGTAATCTATTACCAGTAATATTAAAGTTATATTGTGCTTGCAACCAGTCTTTCATTTCAACAGGTTTTTTATAACAAACAGTACCTGAGAAAGAGCGCCTTGTACACGCTTGTTTCTTTTCAGCAGCACTCAGCACACCACCTTCCTGTGTTTCTCCACATAAAATTCCAGGTGTGGCTGCGGGATTGAAGCCGCTACCATTCATTTCATCTCCTTCTCGGATGTTTCTTCCACCACAATCCAACTCTCTTTTGCGCTTGCTTCTCTGTCCGCTAGCCACTTGATCTCCATTTCCGGAATCACTACCGCACGCTCCTTTCTCCTCCTTGTTCAACATAGATTTACAAAGGGGCGTTAACAGGTCTATGAGCTCACTTAGCTGGCCAATGAGCTTCCTAGACTGCCCCGAGTCCATTGTCTCGATAATTCTCCCCTGCGTCTCCGCTTCCATATCACAACCACCGACCAAGAAAACTGTAAAATACTCCTCCAAAACTCCACAGAACAAGGCAAAAACGAAAGCGAGGACCAATGCAGGCTGAAATATACTCCAAATTTATTGACACACAAATACATGAAAATGTAGAACCCAGAATGAACGCCTTCGCACACACAGCGTTTTCGTCCAAATGGACTTCATCAGATACAATGCCTTACTACTTTAAAATGTATTATATATAAAAACAATTTCCACAAGCACCAATCATTTGTCCATCACATTATGAATCTACGAATCACCCTACAAGCTACTGAATAATTTAGTATTTCATCACTTCCTATTACAAGCATAATTGTTTCTTTATATAAATAAATAAATAAATAAATAAATAAATAATTAAACTTTATTATTTTCTTTTAAAACATCCTACTAATGTGTTGACTTATTATTAAAAATTCTAAATTGCTATTAAAATATTTATTAAAAAAATTGTCTTGTTAAAAGATTTATTATACAAATCAAACCAAGGTATTTAGACAAATGTAACCTAAAATAGAGCAAGGGTGACACCTACTGACAAAATCTGGTAAATGCTTACTAAAATCACACTCTAGCAGATATATTGCCTACAAAGAATTATGGTGGCAAGTGGCCACAGAATAAAAGCCTGGGCTAAAATGAGATGCATTCTACTCTCTAATTTAAACAAGACTGTCCTTAACAAACTCTCAATTTGTACAACCAGATTGCCAAGTTTGCCACTGGGCTGCCTTTTAGGACACATCATTGCATCAATCTAAATACCTTGGTTTAATAACCAACTGATTATGTATAAAATCTTTAACAAGACAATTTTTAATAAATATTTTCAATAGCAATTTAGACCGCTCGATTTTAACAATAATTCAGACTAGCAAAATTAATAGGATGTTTTAAAAAGGTAGATAATAACTCTCTTCCAGTTGATATTATTTATTTACCTTTCAATTTATATAAAGAAACAACATTTGTCACTTAACTGGCTATGTCAATGTATCAAGCCTGGCTAACTCTCTCTAGAATGTGTAAAAATCTGTTAACCAGTTTACTGTGTAATTTAATTTAATCCTGACTTGTGCTCAGGATTAACTGTAACCTGTGGAACTTGTTTAACTTGCTTACTTATGTATTCTCTGTAAATAGTCTGTTTGTAATATGTAATGCTGGTATTCTGTAATGCTGTATCGGCTTACCCTTGGAGCTTTTGCTCCCTGGGCCTCTGCTGAAAATGGACATGCATCCAGTCGGACTATCCCGGTCAACAAATGTAAAATAAATAAATAAATAAAAATAAATGATCTCATGAGTTTGCTGTTGTTATTGTCTTCATTTTCCTTAGTGCTGTTCCTATTTCTTCTAGGGCGGGCTCCTCTTCCTCATTGTTCATAGGCTGTGTGTAGGGCAGCACAGCTTCTATGGGATTATCTTCTTTCAGAATCTGATAGAAGTACTCCTTCCATCTGCCCTTGATGTCCTTTGGACTGTTGAGCAGGTGGTTGCTGGCATCCCTTCTGAATAGTGTTTGATGACTATCTTCTTTATTTTTCAGTTTTTGCTTTGCAACCTGACAGAATTGATTTGTGCCATTTCCTGAGTCATTTACAAGAAACTGGTAGAGTGTCTCTGATGCCTTGCTATTTGCTATTGGCCTGTTCTCTTAGCTTCTTTGTCAGCCAGCAGTATTCCTTCTTTGTCTGGTCCCTTTTTTCTTTCTCCCATATCTTCCTTCTTTCTTTTGATAACTTTCTAGACTTCTGGGTTCTACCACCAGTTTTCCTTAAGTACTTCATTTTCATACTTTGCTTGGTCACATAGCTGTTCTATATTCTTCACACATGCTGTTTTTAGATGCTGCAATTCTTCTTCTTTGGCTCCACCCATTCCTTTTTACTGAAGTGCTAAAGGCTTGAGTATTTCCTTGCACTCTTGTGCTTTCATCCCAGAAAATTTCCAGGTCTTCAGCCTGGTCTGTGTTTACCATTTCTGACCAATGCTTGCAGCTGACTGCGGTCACCAGTGGTTTATGCTGTGGGCTGACTGTTTCCCTGGGGGTGACATCACAATTTCTGATTCTATCCTAATGCCCTTTCCTTATGAGCAGGAAGTCTGCCTGAGTGACCACACTTGTATGTGATCTTGTTAGTGTCTGTCTTGCTGAACCAAATGTTGGTCAAGTCTAGGATGGCCCGTGCCCCACCCATGTAGACCCAAACTTTCCTCATATCCTGTTTTTTCTGTCCTGATATTATATTCAGGTCCCACATTATCAAAACCAACTAATGTCGTCCTACTTTATACAGTGGGCTATCACAATCCTGCTTTGAGGTATAGGCTGAATTTATGAATACTCCCCCGTCTTTGTGTTGGAGCCTTGAGTGCCATGAATTTATCATTAATTCTGACTGCATCCCTCACTGTCTTCAGAAGACACTACTTCACCACAATTAATTTCCACACTATTTCTAGACTGTCCTCCCTGAGTAGTAGACTCCAATTCCCAAGAGAAGTGACTTTCCTGAACTGTGTCCCTTCACATTGTCTCCTGGATACACAACATCCTGAGTCTCCTCCTTATCATACCATCCACTTCCAAGCAGCATCCTGTCAATGAACCTCAATTAAGTTTAACAATCTGTAGTTCATATTTGGCAGGCTAATGGATTTTACATCCATTTTTCACTCAACAGAGCTATCCCAGCTAACCTTGGCTGGGCATCTGGATAGTGGCTAGCCAGTGGATTATTGACCCAGGTCTATGGATTTTATAGTGCACAGACCTCTCCCACCATTAGCATTGGTATACATCATATAGGTAAACTGTGAACAGGGTTACTTAGGTCACTCTTCAGTTGCAACTTTATTTACTAAAGTAATAAAATGAAAAAATATTGCAACATAGACCAATAATGTACAATGAGCAGTAAAACCTGAAACAACTATATACAGAGATTACTTTGTATTGCTCAAAACAATGGATAGGTCTAGTATCTGTGGTCCACAGCATTTCCAGTTATGTAGCAGGTAGTTAAGAAGAGTGGAAAGAATCCAGTGGAAAACATTAGGACACAGCTAGCTAGATGGGCAGGATTTGTACTGGGCATGTAAAGATGATGGAAAGTTCTTGTACTTGGTAAGGTACAGCCAGTCAATTCAGGTAAGAGTACAGTGACACAGATGTAGAAAGTATGTGATTTGTTTACATGAAGGCAGAAATTGGCAAAGGTCATTAATGGAATAGATGAAGGCCAGTAGACATAAAAGGGATAAGGTGCAACATTTCAGGTAGTAAATGGCGCATGTAGTACACAAGGACAGGGTACAGAATGAGCAAGACTTGAGTTGGCTAATATCAGATAGGTGGGAAAGAACAGTAGCAGCAGGCAGTTTTGTGAAAAGGGTGGAGAACAGGAACTCTGTGCCTTGCTTTCCATGCTACTTGGGACTTAGTGGCACTGGCTCTGGATCTGCTGTATGTCCACAAATTAAACAGTGCCACAAATACCTGACTAGGAATATAACTCTTCACCTGCAGATAAATAAAACATGGTGGAGATTGATTCATTACACAGCACCTCCACACCTTTGGAATAGACACTTCAATGCAAATTAAGCAGTGTAATACACTGTCTTCTTAAAAAAAAACAAATGTGGATGATTGGATGAGCATCCAAACTACTCTAGGCTTGAGGGGCGTAGTCTCCTTGAGAAAGGTGCTATGATATAAGGTTTGGTACTCCCAAGACATAATTGGTCACAAGACTCAGTTACTTTGAATTCCCTATCCCTCTATGAACCTATGACACTAAAAATGAAATGTACAAGACTGGTAAGTTTCTGAGGAAATGGGGAGTAACTGATGAGCTACTGAATTATTTTAAATTTACTACCACAGCTAAGTTGCTGGTAACTAAAATGGGTAAAGAAGGTGATGCAGAGCTTTGGAGTAGGAAAGATAGAGTGCTTGATGCTGAAGTCAAAGGTTCATAGGTAGTTACCAGGCTTGCAGTCCAGGGGACCAGTGAGGAGCTTTGCCCAGATTCCATGTTGCCTCCAAGCATTGTCTGGTCAAGTGACTTGCTCAGGATCACTCAGTAAGCAACTGAGGGCAGGAGGAATAAAGCCAGTGATCCTGGTGGGAGAGAAAAGAAAGGGATCAAATGAAAAGAGGATCTGCATACCCTGGAGATACTGAGGAGCAAAGAGGTATGAAAAGTGATATATTTGTACCATGGTGGGCAGGACCGCATCAAGAAGTCATGTCATAGCAGGGAGGATGGTAAAAGTTAGAAATGTTGGTGACTGAAAGCATGTGGGGGAAAGAATGCAAGATATATGTAGGCTTACATGTGACAGAGCATATAACATGACATGCAGATGGGGATGTTATGTAGGTAGTATAAGACAGCAGCTAGGCTTAAGAGGGAGGGAACGGGGTACAAGAATGATATTAGGTGCTGGGGTTATGGAATGGAAGGAGTTGGTATTCAGCACATACTGCAGAAATACATTCAGATGCAGGGTGCTTGGAAGAAAATTCATCCTTTCTGGGTAGGGTGAATGAAATGCATGACCACGGAAGTAAAAGGAACTTGATGGATCTAGTAACTGGAATAAGTGTGTGCTAAAACTCTAAGGGGAAGACGAAGGTGAATACAGGCAGACGAAAACAAAATGGTTTATGATGCCCAGCTGCAAACTGTCTGATGGTCAGAGGAAATTCCACAAATTCCACAAAATGAATCATTTACTCAAATTTTAACAACAAAATAACTGTAATTTATTTTTATTTTATTTATTTATTTATTAAATAACATTTATTTACTGGGAAAGTCCAACTGGGACAGAGCCCATTTTCAGTGGAGGTCCAGGGAGAAAGCATTCAGATGCATGTCTTTGGAATGTGGGAGGAAACCAGAGCCCTCAGAGGAAACCAAAACAAATGTAGGGAGGGCATGCAGACTCCATGCTGAAGGCTTTCCAGCTGGGAATCAAACCGAAGAACCTCTTGCTATGAGGTAGCAATGCTAACCACTGCGTCAGTACACCACCCACTGTAATAATAATAATAATAATAATAATAATAATAATAATAATAATAATCATAACAGAATTAAGTGCTTTCATCTTAAAAGTCACTGTGAAACCACTTGGATTTAGACTTCATCAGACTTCTAACATCATTCAGTGCTCCCATCTTTTAAATAGGTAATCACGCTACACACGATCCCAATCAAGAAGTTACATAATGCCTTTAATGTTTTTTAAAACACACTTTTAATTTATGGTCATGTTAAGTCCTTTTTTGTAAACACATAAAACAAAATCAGTCAACAATGCTTTTATCTTCCAATGCATCATCCCTAGTACCACCCATGAAATGTGGTGGTGTGGTCCAAGACTGAAAATATTTTTTTAAATAATTACAATTAATGGAATGCTTGTATTATCTTTTTTTAATTTTGTATTAGTTTTGCTCATAAAAAATGGTGCACATGTGGAGCAAATCGATATGTAGACCACATAATCTGAATTGTAACTGAATCTACAAAATATATATCAAGACCCTTAATAATACACTTGCCTGTTTTACATTTATAACATGGGAACTTCCATTTGTGTTATTACCTTTACTGGTACTATCCATTTGCTTATTTGATCTATTCATAAATTCTTTGATGTTAGTACTGTTTATTAATAAAAACTGGGTCATTACCTACAAAATGAAAAAACATTTGCTTTCCACTTAAGATCTATTACTTCTGTTGACCTTCATTTTAATAACCTGACTATCGTGTATCTCAGAATCATCCCCAGTTTCCAATTTAAATGTTGTAATGGGGATGTATCCATTGCATCTCCTCCCCTTGAAATTGTTTTATCTGAGTATCTTCTTCTTTTAAACCTTTCTCTTAACTGATCTAAAATAATGTTCTGACTCTTTATTTCAGATGTTATATTATTAACTCTAATGTCATACATTTGTATACATTGATTAAGTATGGAGGAATCATACTTCTGTAATATAAAATGAATTACTGCTTGATATCTTATAAGCAACTCTCATCATGATTTTCCTGTTGCTAAAATCTTTATCTTCTAATGCACGTTAACATTAACTGGATGCTTAAATTAAAAAATAAAAGTTGTAATAGAATTAATGTAAGACGTAACATCTTTTAAATCACTTTCATTACCCCCACACAATGAAAAATATTGTCTATAAAAGCACATAAAAACTAACGTTCTAAAAAAACTACTAGTATAGATAAATAAATCTGATTTCACCCACAGTCTAACTGTTGTCATTCAAAAGCATGTGACTCATCTGTTTGGTATATCAAGTGAATCACAATATATAATATTTAACATCAGTACTAATAGCTCATACCCTTCACAGTGTTCAGTTGCATCTAGTAATTATTTAAATGAAACGATTCTCTTAAAAATAAGAATAAGCAGCAACTGCATCCCTAAGTGCTTTGTAAACAAACATAGACATTGATTGTAACTTAGAATTTCTAATGGTGCTAGCCGACAGACAGAAGTGGGTGTAGATGCAAGAAGAGGTCAAGGAGATGTGGAGGGAGGTTTGTGCCCCCTGTAGACACCGGTATTCTTTCAGGCAGACAGTGTGATGTAAATATCCCCCTGAATAAACAAAAGCAACCCATCTAGACTTCACAATGTTTGGTGTGCCATTGTCTCCAAATTATTGTCCAGTAGTGCATCGCACTTCAAAATAGGAGTATTGATGGAATGAAAGAAAATGAGTACTAGATGTTTTGATGATGTCATGGTATGGAGAGATGCTTTTACCTCTGCCAAGGTCTAGAGATGGGCCTATACAAGCTCATGATTCTATAATGGGCCTTCATGGAGTTTGTGATCAACAAACAAAGCTTTACATGCCAGCACTGCCAACATAACTATATAACTGAGATTTAAATTCAGACAATGGTGTTGCCTCTCTATTATCTTTGAATATCTTATTCCATAATTTAGAAATCTGTACAGAATTTTTTTTTTCATTTTTAAGAAATTTGCATTGTCAGTATATAGAATAACTTTGATGCAGTGGTTTACAAATGTCAGGCATTAGGTTCATTGTGGACACAAAGTACTTTAATGAGGTTGCCCCTTTTAGGTTTGTAAAAGACAGTATATCAGTTTGTTACTTCTAATTTACTGCAGAAGAATTAATTCTTAACAGATTAATTCTTATGAGAGGAAAACTCATTGGATTTACTACAATTTCCTGAGGCATGGTACTGAGCTAATGCAGAATGATGGGGCATATTCAGCATATGGTTTTATTAATACAACATATACATCTAGCAAGATCTCAGAGGCCTCAAAAGAAGCTGTTTTTAAGTTCATGACACCAATAGCTTTTCTATATATGTATTTGAACACATGTATGAAAGCTGTTGTATATGTGTATTAAAAAAAATGAGCGCTTGTTTGGAATAATCCAGAAAGCTTTGTAATAAGTTGTGTGTTCAGTAAGGCAAGCATTAATGTTGTAAATATCCCTTATTCTGTTTAACAAAAGAAAAGTACCACATTTCTTGGTACTCTGTCATGAGAATTCATTAAGGTGCCTAGCATGAGCCAAAGGCCTATTTCCCACAATGTGCCAATTTGCGATTTAGAGATGAGTTAGCTGTGATGAGGTAAGACCTAATTATTAGCTTATTTGCACATCTGAGAATCACATTTATTACTATGATGTGCCGATCATGGCTGATCTGCATGTCATGGTAGTAACCTGCTGCTTGTGCGTGTTCATATGACAAGGTCCCAAGAAAGATGATTTGGGCAGTATTGCAGTGGTTCAAAGTCCCAGAAATATTGGTAGAAGTAGTGCAGGCTGTGTACAAGGACCCAATGACTCAAGTACAAACAGTGTTTGGTCTCACAGAGGAGGGGTTACCAGTCGGAGTGGGTGTGCATCAGGGTTCTACTCCGAGCCCACTGCTGTTCATACTGGTAATGGACTACATTAGCAAACAGGTCAGAGGGGACAGGTCAACAAAGCTGCTATATGCAGACGATGTGGCATTACAGGCACCCTTTGAACAAGAACTTCAGCAAAGGATAGGGGAATGAAATGCAAAACTGAAGGCTAATGAGATGAAACAAAATTCAGATAAGACAATGGTAATGACAACGGAATGGGAAAATCAGAAGAAACTGAGAATTGAGAAAGAAGGGAAATAGTGGAACAGGTTAATAGCCTCAAGTATCTGGGAGGGGTCGTTGAAGAGAAGGGAAGTCAGAATGAAGAGGTCAAAGCTAGAGTCAGGGACTGCAGCCAACTGGCACAGAGCATCAGGTATAGTATATGACAGAAGAATGCCAAAGAAGCTGAAAAGTAAGGTGTACAAGACAGTGATGTGACCAGTACTGCTGTATGGTACAGAAACCTGGACAGTAAAGGCAGAGCAAATGAGGAAGTTAGAGATGATGGAAATGAAGTGCCTGAGAAGGGTGGTAGGATGCGCACTGCAGGTCAGATGAAGAAATGAGAACATAAGCCAAAGTAGTCCCAATTACAAAAAAGATCAAAGAGAACATATTATGGTGGTTTGGACACATGCAGAAAGCAGAAGACAGTCTGGTGAAGAAGATTTAGGACAGACAGATAGAAGGTAAGGAAGAAGGTAAGAGGAAAAGTGTGTGTCCAGCAAAGAGGTGGATGGATTGTGTGAGAGGAGAGCTACAACAGTCAGGTATGAGTGTTGAAGAAGGCAGGAGTGTGAGTGACACTG
>NC_056730.1:769196960-769341960 GCF_019279795.1 Protopterus annectens | reverse complement strand
GCTTGACTTGAAGAAAAAAAAGAAACTACAAAAAGAAGGATATATTTTGTGCTCATCAGTATGGATGAGATGTTTTGGAGACTAGTTCTACACTGGCTATTATATTAATAATTTCCTCTCATCCTTCAATTTTATTTGGTTTAGCAATGTTTGACTCAGTTTATCTATGAAGGTAAGGTGGATAAATTTGTCTAGAAGTAGGTAACTGCCTTCACCAGTGGTTAAGAGGTAAAATACACTGAGATATTTAGAAAAGACATCTATTAATATTTTTTTAAACAACTTCATTAAATAAGTACACTTCATGCGTACTTGGTCTAGTCCTGCTTTTGAGAAATTAGATAGGCTTTAAGCTCTTGACCATGTATGTTTATGCTCATATACTTGGGTATGCATAAGCAATCAAAAGTGACTGCAGTCTGTCATTGAGTAAGTGGCTGTAGATTTCTGGGTGTTATGTCACTTTATGTATTTCAGCCTTTTTGTGCTGGGGGGGTGGGTTATGAACCCCCACATAGTCTGCTTATTGATGCCATGTGTAGTCAGGTTTATAACAACTACATAGTTTAACTATAGTAGAACCACAGAGTCAGAAAGGCATTTCGAAATGGCATTTTAATGCATTATTATTTGATATTTTTATAATATCATATAACTGTAATACATAATGAGAAATGAGACACATTTTATATTTAGTAAACTGAAGTAGTAGCAGTCACAAGACAGACCATGCATATCTTACCTTACAGATCTGTAAAGCTAAGTTTGCCAAAACAACAGAAACAGTATTAATCAGTGTAGCGTTATAAAATCAATCCCACTTTAGTTTATACGATTAGCTTCATTAATGTAATTTTTTTTCTGGACAGGCAGACCCATAATTTTTCTTCTGCTAAGAAAAGCCTATCTTGTTTCTTTTGTTAAATATTGGCTTGGACCAAAATTCTACATTCATAATTGTAGAAAACTGCTGTAGAACTCTCAGTATTTGTAAGATAGATTAGAATGTTCTCGTATTTTAATATGAATCCAAAATGAGTTCAAATTCATTTCTGCACATTTCAGCTTTAGTATTCTGTCATTCACAATGTTATTTATGTATTCCTATGCCTTGAGAGTGAGCTGACATGCACATGATTAAACTGTATAAATGGGTTTTAAGCTACATTGTAATGCTCATATGTCACAAGTGGACAGTACTGAATCAGAGTGTTATGTCAAATGTCAAGATGACATAATGACACAGGCAAGGTGTACTCATTTTTTTCCCAGGAGCATCAGGAAGCACACTTACATGTCCATTTGAGACAAACATTTTCTGGATTGTAAGCTTATCCAGAAAGGTATTGATTTTCCCAGTTGAGCTCAGCATGCTTTTAAGTGCTCCTTATGTACTTATATTCTAATTGTTTGGGGACTGCAGAGCACTGAACATCAATAAACCCATTCAGGTATGTTTATACACAAATTTCTGGCATTTCTTTTCAAAGTTTCTAAAAACACATCCACCATACTTCCATGTGTCGAATGAGACTGCTATGCATGATTTCTGTGCTTTCACAAAGCTATGCCAAAAGGACAACTCTTCAGTGGCCTCAATTTCATTTCAATGCCATGTTTATCATAATAACCAGAAGGGTTTTAACCCAGGTTCTAATGTTTTAACAACCAGTGTTTCTCAATGGAGAAAACAAGTATCAGGCAAGCAATCTGAAGACCATTAAAAGCCTAGCTAATGAGCCGTGTTCAAAAGTAGCCCCAGCTTCAAGGAAGGCAGCATAGTATAGACTGGGAGAAGAATTTGAGGCTGTCCATTTGGCTAGGTTTACCTTGATAGTGACAATGACGCCCTTCTGCTTGACTTATAGTGGAAGCTTGTTGCAGAGGTGGGGGCTATGATGACATGTTGAGATATGAATCTATCACATTAACATGTTTTGCCTATCTGTTTATGAATATTTAGTTCCCTTAACTTGGTATCTGAGGAACTATTTGTTCTGTGAATTAATTTGGGATCAGAGAGGTTTGTATACTTCATGGCTTAAAATGCTAGATGCAGATCCCAAGGAGGTGGTTATAAGAAACTGAGCACAAAAAGAGGGTGGTGAGTTTGTCCTGATAACTATGATTTTTGAGGCCACTGATCTTTTTAGTTAGGAATCTCTGAGGTCTTTGAAGATGAGTAATATGTTTAGACAAAAACATACTGAAAGGGCATTATATTCAATAATAGGTCTGATGGAATGTGAGTGAAGGAGTAATTGGCTCTAGCAGTGATGCCTCTGGAAATTAGATGAACCAAATACAATGCTTTCTGGACTACTGCGGAGGCATACAGTCAAAGGGTAAGGAATTATCAACAAGAATTGCTAGATTTCTTACAACATCTGATTAGGCTTGGGGTAGAAAATGCTTTATTTGCCAAAATGATATATACACATTTTTTCACATTGGAGAACATTGTCTTTGTAGCAACTGTTAACGTGGTCTAACCCATGCTGCTGCAGACCTAGATCAGTAGACGAACAAATAACAACATGCTGTTTACAGTTGTTTGCAAATGTGGGCAACCACAGGCCAGGAGTGTTGGCACATAGGTCTGAGAAATCTGTGTCAATTAGAAATGGACCCTAACACCACTAGTAAGCTTCTTCTTTCAGATGTGGCACCAGTGACTCTATTGATCTTAAGATTTTTTGCCGTACAAATCTGACTTTTTCTGCCTATTTGAAAAAAAAACTTGAAAAAAAAACAAAAAAAATACTCTTGTTTTCCATACTTTCCTAATAGTTTGTTCCAGTGATCAGATTTTGCTGATCCCTGGGCTTTGTCTTGGTTCCTGTGTTTCTCCATTTTCCTTGTTTGGTCAAGGGGAAGTTTCTTTACTCACCAGTGAGGGTGGGGAGTACTGAGCTGCCTGTTTGTCCTCAGAGGAGTGGTTTAAACCAGTAACTTGTAGTTTATTGGCCATTTTGGGTCATTTCCTGTCTTTTCCAGCCCCCTGCTATAAAGCACGCTTTAGCGAGATTTAGCGCGGAGTTGCCACAGGAGCACACAAGAGCAGCGGCGGTTAATCAAGGTTAAACTATTCGGGCTGCCTAAAGTCCACTCTTCAAATTTTCCCTTAAAACAGCCTTCCTTGAACTGTACTGCTGATCAAACCAGCGTATTCTATATCTAGAAAGTTCAGCTCTACTTGATTCTTAAGTAAACTATTCTTTATCTGTAAAGTCTAGCACTTGCTCCTAAAGTATTTTTTTACTTTGATATAGCACTTTTATTATACATAGTACCCCACTAGCCAAAACCCCTTTTTGATCACCCACATCCCCCGGAGTCTTTTTTTCAAAGTCCTTGTCTATTCCTTCTAGCATGTCGAGGGATCAGTTGCTAGTGTCCTCTCCTGCTCAGCTGGTGAATCTGGGAATATTGAGGCAATGTTACAATTGTCTCATGTACACGGACAACCCTCTCCTTCTTCCACAAAACACAAATACATGCGAGAGATGCAACTATATAGCCAAACTGGAGGCTGAGCTCTCTCAACACAGGACTGGCAAGACCAGACAGGAGGAGAAGGTAACCTCACACACCACAAACCCAGTCTCACATAGTACTATCAATACTTCAAATCATACACATAAATACACAAAGACATACTTGGAGGCTCTGATCAAAAATCTACCAAAACAGCAGAGGCCACCAAAGCAGACACCCAAACAACTGCCACCTCAGGACACAACACCTTCAACACATAGATCACATAGTCAGTGTGCCAAACAGTCACAGCCCTTAAGGCCAAACACAATGCCAGACACACTCGTCATTGGTGACTCCATAGTCAGACATACTGACGTCCCGCTCACCAGATTGAGTAAGGAGAAGGTCACAGTAAGCTGCCTGTCGGGCGCTAGAATCCGCCACATAATGCAAGCACTCAGGTCTCTCAACAGCAGGTACAAGTACGACTCTGTCATTGTCCACGCTGGTGTGAACGACCTGAGACGTACCTCCTTGGACTACATGAAAAGAGACATAGAGGAGCTCTCTGATTATGTAGCTCAGGCAGGTATGACCCTGACCTTGAGCAGTATCCTACCTTCACCAAGAATGATGCCACAATACAGAGACAAGATTATCAGCTTTAATAATTGGCTTAAACTCTGGTGTCATTCAAAGGGGATCCAATGTCTGTCTGCCTGGGATGACATTCTGGACAAGCCACGCTAAAGGGGGATGCTTGCACCTGTCACCCTGCTTCCTCGGATATTGGCAAAGACTCTTGCCGCCCCCATAGTGCCTTTTTTAGGCAAGGCTCAAATTCTAAACCTACCACCCTAGTACACAAAAAAAGGAAAAAAACTAAGGGTAATGCTGCTCAATGCCAGAAGTCTCAACCTCAAGATGCACTGAGGCCCTTCTCAGTATGGAGAACATCGATGTCTGTGCTGTGACTGAAACCTGGTTCAAGGTTCCAGGAGCACCCCGCACTATCAGGTTTTACCTCTTATCATGCCCCAAAATCCGGACAACACCAAGAAAGGAGGGGGGTGTCTATATTCATCAAGGACACCCACACCTCAAGGTTGGTGGCAATGCACGATGCATCGGAGACCATCCAGGTGCAATTAACCATAGGCAAGACTGCTCTGCAATTTGTAGCATGTTACAGGCCACCCTCTCAATCTCAGGAACCTCACATAGCTTTCCTGAAAACACTGGAGGGGATAAATGTATCTCCAAACACCATCATGCTAGGTGACTTCAACTACCCAAATATAGACTGGGATCACTACTCAAGCCCCAACACTCTAGCCCTAAGGTTCCTAGAGTTCATAAACTCAAATGCCATGGAACAACTAGTCACCATCCCCACAAGATGAGAAAACATACTAGATCTCATCATCACGAACATGGGGTCACAATGTTCAACACCAGAAGTATACCCCTCGCTGGTGAGATCAGACCATAAACTAATCTCACTGGAAGTCCACACCCCCCCACCTGAGATAAAAAAGACCACAGTGAAGAACTTCTCAAAAGCCAACTTCACACTTCTAAAGACTGGTGTGGTCTCCTTTAAGGCCCCGAGCCTGCGGAAACCATTACTCAAGCCGCTGAATCACTTACTAATGCCTTCTACCAGCACCTACAGGACTGCATGGATCAGGCAATCCCAAACAAAACAAAGACACTTTGTACCAAAGGCAAGCATCCAGTCTGGTGGACCCCAGCCATAAACAAACTCTACAACAAAAGGAGGAAGCTACTACAAGATAGAGCTAAATTCTTAAAAGGGAAAACACCTTTGATCATTATAAGTAAAAAACTAAGAGCTCTCGTAAAATCATCCAAGGCAAACTTTGAGAGAAAAATCGCTAAGGACTCAAAAGACAATCATAAGGCCTTCTTCAGCTATGTTAGAAACCTGGGAGGAAACTCCCAGATATGCTCAGAATTAGTTCAAAATGATGTAAAAATTACTGAACCTACAGACATTGCCAACATATTGGCTGACAGGTTCAGTGCAAACTTCAAAAGGTGAGATATCTATACCAGAGGATTGTAACCCCCAAACATCTCAAACGCCAGGTGAGAACTGCTCTCTCCAAGGCAAAACACAGCATCCATGGGACCAGATGGTGTCCCCGGATGTGTGCTCCAACTCAATGAGGAATTAAACCCACAGTTAGGGCAGCTGTTTAATCTTAGCCTCACCTCAGGATACGTGCCCTAAGGAGTGGCGACGGCAACTGTGGTCCCACTTCACAAAGGCGGTGCCTCCACTGACCCTGGGGTCCAAATACCGGCCCAATCAGCTTGACAAGCCTGATCTACAAAACTATGGAGAGGATCATAATGGAACTCATAAAAAAAGATATAGGGGACTTGCAGACTTTGGATCCGACCCAGTTGGGCTTTGTCAAAGGCAGATCATGCCTTTTAAACTTGGTTGATTTTTTCAAACAGTCACCAAGGCCATTGACGAGGGAAAGGCAGTCCACACAGCCTACCTTGACCTGGCAAAGGCTTTCGACACAATACCACCCTCAGGTATCATTGAAAAACTCCAGCTTAAATGTAAACCCATACGTTACAAGATGGGTTGCAAACTGGCTAAGTGACAGAACCCACAGGGTCAGAGTTGCTGGCGCCATGTCAGACTCAAAGCCTGTCACAAGTGGTGTTCCACAGGGCTCTGTCCAGGGCCCACTCCTGTTCGGCATCTACTTTTCAGAAGTACAAGCAAACACAGGAGGATTATGGCTGACAAAATTTGCAGATGACTGCAAATAGTTGAGAACGCATCTGACACAGATATCCTTCAGAAGGGTCTTATAGAAACGGATAACTGGTGCCAGAGCCATGGCCTAAAGTTAAACGCCAAAAAATGCATAGTCATACCCTTTGGGAAAAACAAGGTTACCCCTAGCTACCATATAGGTGGCAACCCACTGAGCTCAGAAGAGGTTATCAGGGATCTGGGGACCCAGGTTGACAGTAACCTTTCGTTTGACACTCACGTTGCCAAAGTAGTCAGGAAGACCTTCTACATTGCCCACCTGATCATGAAGGGATTCACATCTAGATCAAGGGAAGTCATCATCCCCCTGTACTCATCACTCATCAGACCAATGATTGAGTACAATGCCCCATTCGGAATGTATCTGACACGACACCTGCAGCAACTGGAAAGGCCCCAAAAATTCCTCACCAAAAGGATAAAGGGTCTCAAAAATATGTCCTATGCTGCCCGACTGAAGAAACTCCAGCTCTATTCAGTCACTTACCGTCTGCTCAGAGGTGACCTGTGCCTGACATACAAGGCCATGTCCAACCCAGAACTGATGAACATGCTTCACCTCAAAAAATCTAGATCCCTCAGAACTACAAGGGTGGGAGATTTAAACCTTGACACGGTTATTAACAGGACGTGCTGGAGGGACAGATTTATCACCCAGAGACTCCCTATGCTGTGGAACAAAATCCCGGTACATGTAAGGCAGAGCACCTCGCTGGCTTTGTTCAAGAGAAATCTTGACCAATGGATGGGAGATCGCAAATATACCCCAGGGATTATCTCAGTGTCACTGCTTGACAGAGGCACAGCAAAATAATGGGCATAGTATCCTCCAAACTAAAGGGGTGGCGAAAGCCACAAAACTCTGGGATAGGCTTATAAATGCCCTTGGGCAGATAGCCTAGTATGAACCTATGAACCTATGAACAAGTATCTCCAATCCTTTAATACATCTAGTCATGTAAGGTAAACCGTTTGTGCAAATTCCTACATGACTCATTAAACTATTCAGAATATGTATTTACTGTGCTGGAAACACCTCAGCCCTTTGTGGCTTCTGCCACCTCATTACAAAACAGAAAATTTCACTGTTTTGAATATTGCTCCCAGACCAATGAAATGAAATAATAAAAGCAAGAAAATGAAGTTTAGCATTGACATCTTCACAGACATTCACTTAAATTGTAAACATTCTAAAGCTCTCCAGCTGATGGGTAAGTTGTGAGGGTGGCCTAATGGTTAAGGTGTTTGTCTTACAAACACAAGGTGCAGGGTTTGAGTCTCACAAGGGATAATTTGCAAGGCTTAAAATGGCTCGCAAGAGCAGTTAGCTTAGTACTAACCTATGAACCTATGGTCATTCCAGATGTGGCATGTGTTTGGACAGGTACATACCAAAAGGGGGTTCATACTAAATGCTGCACTTTGGGGAGGGAGGGTGGCCTAATGGTTAAGGTGTTTGCCTTACAAATACAAGGTGCAGGGTTTGAATCTCACAAGGGATAATTGGCTAGGCTTAAAATGGCTCACAAGGGCAGTTAGCTTTGTATGAACCTATGAACCTATGTATGTGACAGTAGGAGGTACTGCCAGCTATGCCAGGAAAAGAAATGCAGTGGAGATGTAACATATGCCAGTAGAGCTAGCTGGAAATTAGTAAAGAATTATATGTTATTTGAATATCAAACTAATTTGTACAGATGCTTATATTAAAAATGTATATGCAAAGTTGCTTGTGTTAAAAATATATCAACAGTGTGCCCTGCTGGAAAGAAAATAAATGTGCATTCATTATTGAAACTTTTAAATGTATATATTGTAACAGAGGATACTGCAAGAGAAGAGGTTAATCCCAAATCAACCTTACTTTGAGAAGTACTGGGACTAGGCCATAAAGATGTTATCTCACAGTTTTGAATGCACCCTGAGACAAATAGTCTGTACTAGGAAGTTTCCTGTATTGTCATTGGGGTGAACTAATTGCTGCTCTGAAAGGGTGGAGGTTTGAATTTGTTTTATGATTTCCAGGAGACACAGCACATCTGAGCAAAGCTCTCTGTGTGTATGGTAACACATAGTTGCTAAAATCTTGGCAGCTTCTAGTGTTGGTGATAGTGTGGGAAACAGAGTCAGATGACCAGATGTGATGTCATTCTGTAACCTATCCCAGAAATAATATTTAGATATTATGTTAAGAAGTCTTTCAGTCAGACTGAGCAATCTGTTTCTTGGAACCTGACATAGAAGGATCCCTCACCTACTTTATCTTGCCTTACTCTAGTAAGTGACCAGGGATAGTAATTCTTTAAATTAGTTAGGACAATCTAGTGATAATAGTTAAGTATTGTTTTTCTGTAACTGTGTGAATCTTTCTGGCTGTGTTATTTTTAATATTTCCTGTGAATGAACCTCTGGTGTTTATTGTGAATAGATATTTAGTATGTTCATGTTCTTTTATTATTTTTTATTAAATATATTTAAACTTTTCATTGTGGCTGGTCCTTTTAGAAAATATTTAATTAAACTTTAAGAGTATTTGCATATATTTATTTAGTGATACCTGTGGCCACTCTTGAAAGTCTGGTTGTTTGGTCAACATTATCATTTGTATTAATATTAACTTCACTCACTATAATTGGGTACCCTTTTAAGAGCCTTATAGTAACTGACTGTTGGCAGTGAATCTGCCTTATAGTCTGTGCAAAGCTGGTAGAGCAAGTAATCTGTGCCAGCCTTTTCCAGGTGTGTGTGTGTGTGTGTGTGTGTAAGTCAGATCTCATAGAGTGTGTGTTTCAGCTGCTTGAGGCAGGGACATGAAGCACTGGTTTCACAGAGAGGGGTGCTGGAGAACTTGGCTTGGACAACTGGATGAGGACTTAACTGCTGTGCTAGTGGGGATCCTTATTGGAATCCGGTGACGAGACATAGAAAGAAACCCAGACCCCCAGGCTGAGTGTGTTCCCTGTGTACTCTTAAGGGAACTTTTGATTGATGCAGAGAAATATACTTCTGGAAATACTGAGTGTATCAATTTGTATTCCAAGTGGATATCCCTCTCCAGTGTCAGTGGAGAGGATTCAGGCTCCTTAACTACTGGCCCAGAGTGGAGATGTCACAGGGTAATATTACTTTTAATGTTGTTTGACATGTCCAAGATTCTCCTGTTTATGGTATTGTTTGAAGGTGGAATTTTACTGGGTTCCTTTTTTTGTACCTTTTCCAAGCATATTTTTCATAATTGCTTGGTATTTTGTTAAAACTAAGTGTCAATAGTAAGATGAGGCTTCACTTTGACTACAGTTTAAATGAAAGCATATGATGCTTCTTGAGCCTTTCACTTATTTTCACTCTCTTCTACAACTTGATTTTTGCAAGTTTAATATTCTCTTAAGTAATGCAGATTTGTATAACTCATGTCCGGATGTTTGACTGCCAATAGCTTTTCAATTTTCCTAGTGCCTTAACAATGTTTACAAGCTTTTCTCCACAAAGCAACATTTATTGCTGTAGCACGATTTTCTTCCCCAGTCCATGAAAATCTCAAGCTAAAGAGCTGTCTTGATATTGGCAAATCTTTTGTCTGGTAATCCCAGTGCAACTGCTTTTGCATGTTTTTTTTCCCCCATTTCTATCATGTCTTTGTAAATGTTATGATACTGGCATCACCTTAGTCTGTAATAGTGCAACAGTATAGTGCAACAGTCACATGGTGTCTCCAGTCCACTGGATTACAGTAATCATGTACCAACATATTCTATCATAAATACCATTCAACTTTATAGTGTTTTATGAAATGTTCTGGTTCCAATGCTTATACACCATTTGTTTTGATGTTAATATGAAACAAATAAAGAGAAATATTCACTGCTATTATGCATCTGTTTTCACTTTTTACCCTAAGTATGAACCCTGCTGATACTATTATGCATTTTGTGTTCATACCAGGTCACATTTTAATAAGCATGATCTATTTAAGAATACAATACTGACACAATACACTATAACCCTCACATTACAGTTAAATTTAGTAGTTCCTGCAAAGTATAATAGTCACTGAAGCTGGAATCCACAGTAACGTCAGACAAAAAATTAGATTGTCAGTAAAGTAATATAAACAATTTATTTCCCTGTCCAATTTGTGCTTGTCAGTGCCATCTGTGTTTTAGGTCTGGAACAAAAGTCTAGTCATAACAGTAAATTATTTGTGTATACTAAAAGTAAACAGCAGTAAGAAAGGCTGGCATTGTATAGATAAAGAATGCTTGACTATTACATGCATCACACTTTTTGGAGCACTTTGAGAGCAACTCAGTCAGCACCCTGCACTGGTACCTTGAAGGGTTTAGGGGCCTAGGCAGTGAGACATTTACCTGTGGTACATTTGGTTGGGGGCACATGGCTGAAGTGACATTCAGCTGCAGAGAAATATGGCTATTTTGAATTCCCTGTGGGCAAAGAGAAGCATAGATTGCCATGCCTACAACTTCAATAACCAAATGCAAAGTGGGAAAATAATGTCCTTGGCCCCCAAGGCAACATGAGATAGCAGGCATCAGCAGCAGGTTGGTCAGTAGCATGTCAGTGGCAGTACTAATAGAGTGCACACTGGGCAGTGCCATTATAATCAGCATGTATGGTAACTAACCCCTTCACAGTGTCTAGGGAACATTACCTAAAATGCATACTGGGGCATAAATGTGACTAAAGTAGCTTGCAGGATTTCCTCCATGCTGCAGCACACTTCTCCATGGTGGAGCTCAATCTGATGGTAGCCTGAGTTTGAGGTCTTTTTTTTACTGAACATAGTTATTTGATTCTGTTCACAAGGTATGTCTTCTGGTACTGGTCTGAGATAGTTGTCTGTTTTGGCCCAATAAACTTCTTTCAGGTCCATACATATAGACTTTGACCTTTGCACTTTGGTGATGTCACTTCTAAGGCTATGCAAGGTGTTGGTCCTGACACTTTTTCATTTATGTCCTATTCTTTAAGCATTTTTAGGTTATTTTCAACTATCTGTTCAAAATGAAAGTATGTATCCTGTGTACTCATGCAACATATGTGGCTAAATTGCTTATCTTAAATCACACCTTATTTTTTTCACTGTGGTAATGCCACAGGACAACTCAATGTAACTCGTAGCATTTTTACATATCTTGTTCTAAAATGTATTTTTATGCTTTATACTGAAAAGGTTCTGTTCTTCCATAATAAGCAAAGATTTTGGTATGGATACTCTCAGTGTAGTGTCCCTTTTCTGCCTTCAGCCAAGATAGGATATACAGTAGATGTTTATAGTCTTATTTTCGTAGCTATCCTCCTAATTTTCACTTGACCAACACACATTTTTACCCCAGGACTTTGAATTTTACTGAACAAAACAGCTACCACTGTAAACTGTAAAATTTCTGTTATGCCAAGAACTGTTCACATGGATATCTTTGCATTGATCCAGTCTTTTCTCCTTGCATTGGTCAGTTATATTTGCATTCATTTAGTCCGTTCTGCTTGCATTGGTCAGTAAGAGTTTTAACAGCTACATAACTTGTTCTTCTGCCACTTCAAACAGATCTTGTGTAGCTACCGAGAAATGGTGCCCTCTTAAGAATAAATTGTGCATGAGATCAGATGTGATTTATTGTCCCGTGCACTGATTAGTGCAGGCAAGTGTCAGTCTTTACATGCTGATCAGCCTAATTGTCTCTTACCGTCTTTCTAAATTCCCTTAAGCTTTCTTTTTCTTTATGAATGAGTGATTATGTTAAAGTGATCAGATTGCTCACGTATGTCTGTAGTCAGAGTCACTAGTGCTCACCTTATTAGGAATATTCAATGCTTCATCTATAATTCATGCAGACATCCTGTGCACCTCACATTTATTCTACTAGACAGCTATTGTAGCAGACAACTCACTGGACCCAGTATGTGCAAAGAACAAACAAGTCTGCAACTCTACCTATAAGAACTTCTGGACAATACAGAAGCAGCCACCCACTTATCTAGTGTCTCAAGTTAATGTCTGCTGCTCCAGTTTTAATTCAGTCCTCTAGATCACCTCGGACTTCACTTATTTAACTCTTCTACAGTCAGACATTCTTACAAGCAGTTAATCAAAATTCTCCTCAACCACCAGTGCAAACATCTAATCCTCAATTGCAGTCTAAGCCATTTCATTTAAAGAATTAATGACTGATACATTGTCAGTTAAGACTTCCAGGCTACATAGCAGAGCAAATAAAAGTAATAAAGATAACTGTGACCATCAGATATGCATTCATAGCAAAATAACCTTGTGTCATATTACATCAGGTGTAACCAGAGAACTAGTCATATATCAGTTTCCGTAATACCTTAAAGCAACCTGTCTTCCAAAAATATTTTTATTAGGTGAGTTGAGAAACAGTTGTGCAAATGTACAAGTTTTATTTCCTTGAACAAATCATTCACATGGTGACAGGGAAGAAATCATTTACAGTATGATAACGCACACGGTTTCAGGGATACAGCAGAAAATAACCACCACCATAAAACAGACCTAAAAAGTATGGATGTGAACATCATAAAAAATAAAAGTATATATCGGATTTTATCAAAGTGAAACTGAATGATGCAAACTGTTCTAATAATTCTGTGTGCAAGGGGTGCAATTTAGAAACACATTTATTACTAAAGACATAATTCAGCTCTAGAGGTGAATTTCCCAAATGTTAATTACCAAAATCTATATTGCTTTTATCAATAATGCATGTCTTTGAATCACCACAAAATGCATCCAAAACTATGCATTTTAGGTCAAAAAAGCTAAATTTCTTGCAGCTGATATGATGGACAGGTTTTAACTATTGGCATTTCTGTCACAGAATTTTTCAACCCAGAATTAACAAAAAGTTATGTGAATCTCACTGCTGGTACTAGTTACTTTAAGAAAGCAACTGGTCTTAAGAAGTGTATATGGTAACTATGCACTGTTCACCTTGGGTAATAGCCAAGTCTTGTCACACTCAAATAAGATTTACCATTTACAGCCATAATTAAGCATTTGTAATCATTGGCTCCCAAGGGCTGCAGCTTCCTCATTTAGAGCCTAATGCCTTCCAGTACAGTCCTATCAACAGTAATCAAAACTTGGCAACAGTGACTTTTCACATAACATCATAAACTAGTTTCTAGAACGGGATGGGAGTTAAATAGCAACTCTCCACCATCAATGCTCACTTCTATACCTTATGCTGCTGCTTATTGTGTTACAGATACCAGTTAGGCCAAACTAATGAAACAAAATATGCATTATTGTTTACCCTTACAGTAAACTAACCTTTAACTGTTTAAGTTAGCTCTGAGCAGTTACCTTTCAGTAATATTCATACATTTAGCAAAGGTGGAAAAGGCTACAAAAGTCTAGGAAAATGTTACTTTTCTTTGCAAGTATGTTCCCCAACAAGATACGTACAAACTCTACAATCCAAAAAGCTTTTGCTTTTCTTTGACTAGCTGTACTTTTCAGAAGATAAGTGCAAATTTTAAGGAAATTAACTGTATATGAAAATCAAATAGCAACAAGATGAAACTCAGAATCCAAAAACTGGTGCAGGACAAAAATTGACGGCACAGCTCGAACTAAGGAGATACGTTTATTATAAAACACACTTGATACTCTAGACAAAGTATAGGTTAAGCGCTTTCATCTGCCTTGATACAGACTTCTTCAGAACCATATTAACAAAGTAATTAATGGTTTATATACTTAATTTAGGCGCCAAAAATACTCTCAAGCACATTTAAAGACATACTCCATTTGTTAAAAACTCTATGTACATATAATTCAAAATAATATATATACATGTTAAGTATAAATTTAATGACATAAAACCTGTATATGATGTAACACTAAGCATAAAAAATGCATAAACTATGCACATCCTACTACTATCTAAAATATAAGATATAAAATATAATATATAATATAAAACTAATCTAAAATAAGAAAAGGTTCTATACTAATATATTAATTAATACCAGGGGAGCTGGTGGCATTCGTTAACATCTGCCATTTGCTTTCTTTTGAGGCTAATAAAGCTTTCCAATTCCCCCCTTGTATTAAACTGTCCACTTAATCTATAATCGAAAACTTCAAATTATGGAAGTCTTCTTTGTGGCTAACATGTTTATATAAGGCATTATTTTTATCTTGAACCTGAATCTTGTATAGATGTTCGTATATACGCTTCTTTAAATGTCTCTCAGTCTTGCCAATATAAAATGCAGGGCAGGCGCAACAAGTCGCAAGATAAACTACTTGTTTGGTATTGCAATTGCCTGCCCTGCATCTAACAATTGTTCTACTGATGTTTTCTAATTTTATATACGTCGCTTCATTAATAACTCTACATTGTTTACAACCCACATTTCCTAGTTCCTGCATACCTCTTTTTTGAATGGTTTGTTGCTTGTTCAAGTAACCTTTTTATATTTGGTGCTGTTTTGTATACAATATTTGGATGACTGCCTAATATTACCCCAATATTCTCCGAAGCTGTAATCACCTCCCAATGTCATTTAACTATCTCCTTAACATATTGTAGAAATGGGGTGTACATCAGAACACATACTCTGTTATTTTCTTCATGTAACAGGGCATTATTATTTATATAATTATTATTGATTATGTTGGGTAACCTACCCAAAAGGGGTTGATATTTAATACCCCAATGTTTATAAACATAATCAACAACATCCTTTAACAAGGTTTGTGGATAACCTCTGTTCTCAAACATATTATATATAATTTGTATCTCATTTTCCATAATTTCCTTAGTAGAGGACATTCTCGCAGCCCTGATACACTGTCCTTTGAAAACATTTTTAAACACATGTGGTGGATGATTACTACTAAATTCAATATAATCATTGGAAAATGTTGTTTTCCTATGAATTCTAGATGCAAATCCTTCATTACTATGACTAATAAAGGTGTCCAGATATGCAATACCCTCGTCACTGGTAGTATATGTAAACTTGAGAAATTTGGTTGTACCATTGATATATTCAACGAATGAACTAATAGTCTCCTTTGTGCCCTTCCATAAAATAAATATATCATCCAGATATTGGGTAGAAAACGATATCTGAAAAATATATACTCTTAAACAAGAATTCAGTCTCCCATTCTACCATGACAAGGTTTGCAAAAATTATTTCGAATTATATATATTTCGAATTATATGTACATAGAGTTTTTAACAAATGGAGTATGTCTTTAAATGTGATTGAGAGTATTTTTGGCGCCTAAATTAAGTATATAAACCATTAATTACTTTGTTAATATGGTTCTGAGGAAGTCTGTATCAAGGCAGATGAAAGTGCGTAACCTATACTTTGTCTAGAGTATCAAGTGTGTTTTATAATAAACGTATTTCCTTAGTTCGAGCTGTGCCATCAATTTTTGTCCTGCACCAGTTTTTGGATTCTGAGTTTCATCTTGTTGCTATTTGGTTTTCGTTGTCGCCCCACTGGTATGGCAGGTCACCAAGATGAGGCGCCAGCTTCATTGAACAGGGAGGATTTCATTCAACTTCGGATGGAAGTTACCAATTTGCAAGCGGAGGTTACAAGACTTATCAATTTGGTTGGACAATCCTTGATTTCACCTAAACAATCCTTAAGTTTATCCAAACAGGGATTGCAACATAATTCTACTGGTAAAAGCACACATGTACAAACATGAAATTATATCAGCATGCAGATTGACATTCCAAATGGACAAGCGTGCGGTAATAATGATGGCGTGCAGTCATTACAGGACTCTGTTGAATTCACGAATCAAAATGTGAATACTATCCTTTCACCAGATAAAGAGTTTACATTTGATTTTAGTTTGTTTCATACTAGAGATGAAGTGAAGCACATGGGAGCGCGGCCTAAATGTCAGCAACCAGTGAGCTCTTATTCTGCGATCACGAAGGTGCAAAACACACATATTCAAGGTACTGTTAACAAAATAGCATCTAGCCCTTATATTAAACAATATAGCAACAAATATTTGGGCAAAAAAGATATTGGTAATGACTATAATGGCAAAAAACAGAGTAGCAATGCTAATGATGCTTTTGACCAGTCTTTGGGTGATGAATATGAGTTTATGAATGTTGATGAACATTATCAAGATGCCAGAAATGGGAGAGTTCCCAGTTCAGTGATGGACTCTATAAAAGACATGATTTTTGCTTTAGGAAAGAAATTATTGGTTATTAAGAATGTAAAAATAGATAATGCATATTTAGCAAAATGTATTGAGTTACACATAGTCCCTAAGGGACTGAGATTTTATAAATTACCGTTGGGTGTCGATTATAATACAAGCATTATTAATGAATTCAATAAAATGTTTGATGGTTTTGGTTACGAATATATGAGAATGCTGATGAAACTGAATGATGAAAAATTATCTGGTTTAGTGAGGGAGATGGAAAAATTGAACCAGGATATTGTCAATGATGTATTATTTGATCAGTGGAAGGATTTATATTTTAAGCATTTCAAACAGCAGAAAACAAAGCAAAAAAATATTTATGATAGAAAAAATAGAAAAATAAAGCGTGATTTAGAATTATATCACGACAATAGAGCATATATTTGGCCACAGGATAGATCAGCATTTGAGACTGATAGACATCAGAGTTATAGAAATAGGACGGGACAAATAAGTAAGGTTACGAATTTTCAGGGGGGCAGATACTTTCCAGCTCCGAAAAAACAGTACACACAGTGGAACAGGAGACAACGATAAAAAATTATGAACAATATCATAGTTGCTTGATTTTGGAAGTCCCTGATGTGAAGTGTATGGAGACAAATATATCAAATATAAGTAGAATATCAATAGACAATTGGTTAGTTGAAGGAATTGTTACTACACATAGTGAACATGGAACAAATGATGGGAATGAGAATGAGAATGAATCTTTGTTGGGAATGAGAAAAAATATTTTATCAGTATTTAACGGATTTAATGTATTTAATTATACTGAGTTGGATATCTCTCATGAATTTTTTACATTGTTTAGTAAAGGAATGAAATATATTCCCAACATTGGTCTCAATTTAGTTGATTGTATTAAAGAAATAAAATTATATTGTAGAAGGCTAAATTTAGCCTTACAATTTGAACAACAAGAAGGAAGTGACAAGTGTGTAGTACAAAATGATTTAAGAAAGAAAAGTTCTTATATTCCTAATATGAATGCACAAATAGCTAATTATGAGAAGATGGTTTGTAAGGATATTTATTGGTTAAATAAAAATATTAAAGCAGGAAGCATGTATCAAAATGCTTTCAAGGACAATCTAACTATTAATGAAAGGACCTGCTTGAACCAAATTATACGTAATAAGGGTATACGCTTAATGAAACCAGATAAGGGGGGGTATTGTTTTGTATAATACATTTGATTATAATACAGCTATACACAATATTTTATACACATCTGGTAATTACGAAGTTGTTTCTATCAATGAAATTAATATAGGTCATAAGAGGATAGATTTAGCCTTAGAGGAATACTTGCTAGATAATAGAGTCACTTATGAGGTGTATTTTTTTATGAAAGCTGAATACCCAGTTTTGGCTAATATCATAGGTATTCCCAAGGTACACAAGAGTATTTTAAATCCCCCCTTTAGACCTATTATTTCGGGATCAAAATCTAAAACGTATAATATGGGTGTTGTTATAGACAGATGGACTAAACATGTTTACGAGAAATTAACACATATTATGAAGGATTCTTGGAATTTTTTGAGTAAACTGACTCCGAATTTATGGAATAAAGATCTTATATTTATAACTATTGATGTTATAGATTTGTTTTCGTGTATACCTAAAGATATTGGATTAGAATTTTTTAGTAATAGTTTGAGAAAGTATTCCAATATGAGTTGGGATAAAATTTGTTTAGTTACAGATATGATGGGGTTAGTACTTGATCACAACTATATATATTTTCTAGGCAAATTTTTCAGACAGAACAAAGGTGTTGCTATGGGGGCCTCTTATGCCCCCATTTTTGCAAACCTTGTTATGGTAGAATGGGAGACTGAATTCTTGTTTAAGAGTATATATTTTTCAGATATCGTTTTTACATCCGATATCTGGATGATATATTTATTTTATGGAAGGGTACAAAGGAGACTATTAGTTCATTTGTTGAATATATCAATGGTACAACCGAATTTCTCAAATTTACATATGCTACCAGTGACAAGGGTATTGCATATCTGGACACCTTTATTAGTCATAGTAATGGAGGATTTGCATCTAGAATTCATAGGAAAACAACATTTTCCAATTATTATATTGAATTTAGTAGTAATCATCCACCACATGTGTTTAAAAATGTTTTCAAAGGACAGTGTACCAGGGCTGCGAGAATGTCCTCTACTAAGGAAATTATGGAAAATGAGATACAAATTATATATAATATGTTTGAGAACAGAGATTGTCCACAAACCTTGTTAAAGGATGTTGTTGATTATGTTTATAAACATTGGGGTATTAAATATCAACCCCTTTTGGGTAGGTTACCCAACATAATCAATAATAATTATATAAATAATAATGCCCTGTTACGTGAAGAAAATAACAGAGTATGTGTTCTGATGTACACCCCATTTGTACAATATGTTAAGGAGATAGTCATACGACACTGGGAGGTGATTACAGCTTCGGAAAATATTGGGGTAATATTAGGTAGTCATCCAAATATTGTATACAAAACAGCACCAAATATAAAAAGGTTACTTGAACAAGCGACTAACCATTCAAAAAAGAGGTATACAGGAACTAGGAAATGTGGGTCTTGTAAACAATGTAGAGTTATTAATGAAGCAACGTATATAAAATTAGAAGACATCAATAGAACAATTGTTAGATGCAGGGCAGGCAATTGCAATACCAAACAAGTAGTTTATCTTGCGACTTGTTGTGCCTGCCCTGCATTTTATATTGGCAAGACTGAGAGACATTTAAAGAAGCGTATATACGAACATCTATACAAGATTCAGGTTCAAGATAAAAATAATGCCTTATATAAACATATTAGTCACAAAGGAGACTTCCATAATTTCAAGTTTTCGATTACAGCTCAAGTGGACAGTTTAATACAAGGGGGGAATTGGAAAGCTTTATTAGCCTCAAAAGAAAGCAAATGTCAGATGTTAACAGATGCCACCAGCTCCCCTGGTATTAATGAATATATTAGTATAAAACCTTTTCTTATTTTAGATTAGTTTTATATTATATATTATATTTTATATCTTATATTTTAGATAGTAGCAGAATGTGTATAGTTTATGCATTTTTTATGCTTAGTGTTACATCATATACAGGTTTTATGTCATTAAATTTATACTTAACATGTATATATATATTATTTCGAATTATATGTACATAGAGTTTTTAACAAACAGAGTATGTCTTTAAATTTGATTGAGACTATTTTTGGCACCTAAATTAAGTATATAAACCATTAATTACTTTGTTAATATGGTTCTGAAAAAGTCTGTATCAAGGCAGATGAAAGCGCTTAACCTATACTTTGTCTAGAGTATTAAGTGTGTTTTATAATAAACGTATCTCCTTAGTTCGAGCTGTGCCGTCAGTTTTTGTCCTGCACCAGTTTTTGGATTCTGTATATGAAAATCATTCATATATCTAACTACTCAAATCATATATCCCCAAACTGAAGAATCAAGCACATAAATTTAAATACATTAACTTCTCTTTGGTGGTATTGTAATAAATGTGTTGCCAACAGACTGAATCACTTGCCATTTCTAATATATTGCATGTATCCTTGAATTTGAACAAAGACCATGTGAGATGGCAGTTCAGTACCATTTAATATCTGGAAAAGTGAAAAAGAAAACACATACCACTATGATACTAGTACATATTTAATAATTCCTAATACTAAAGCTCGTATTTATTATTTATCAATAAAAGAAGTTTTGTTCCAGTTTTGCCAACTTGTGGTTTGATCGCTTGACTTTTGGATCTTCACTAAGCAAAGTTTTTTACTTGAGCCCTGCTTGTGGATATTCTTTTTTACTACTGGAGTTACTGGATTTATTCTGTGGACTGAGTTGGGTGGCTCTCGCTTCTGTGTTTTTGGTTTTGCTACGCCTCAGTTTGTTCTCTCGTATTTATTATGACATGCTCACTGATATATAGCTGCCATATATTATTAGAACAAGGGAAAGTTCCTACCTAAAAGCACACCTTCAAGTAAATTTGATTTTAAATGATAGAACATCCCTAGCATGTGACAAAATAGTTTTTCCTGTAAATTGTATTTTCATTATCAGATGAATTTTATACGTGGGAGACCTATTATGCGGACTTTGGGTAGCAACCTGAACCCATAAAACCTGTATCTGTTATAGAAGCAACTAGCACTGAAAAGTGCCCGATGTACCACATAGGTGCATAAATGGGAAATAGAGAGAGAAACCTATTATATTCTCCCCAAAATGTATTTTGAGCTCTTAAAAGGGAGCCAAAATAAGACCTGTGATATGCAGATACCAGTTTGATGTGTTAGTAGACCTTTCACTGTCATAATCTGATATTTTATATTTACATTACAGTTTTCATGGCTGGATATACAACTTCTTTGTAATATTCAGAATACACCACAGGTTCAGAATACACTATTAATGAGCTGTTACTCTAGAGGATGTAATGATCATTTAACTTTCACCAGACAAAACAATACCTCTGTCACTGCAAACTTCTCATGGCCAAACCTCTTGCTTAAGAGTGTATATGTGCTGTAGTCAAAGTCAGGATAATGCTGCAATGAAATCTTTAAGTGTAGTATGCCAGTTACATGTACATAGTGCATATGAATGTCCAAGGATAATTCAATGAAAGTTTTATCATGAACTCTTTGTGATATGGCATGCATCACTATTTTACTGTCACTCTGACATAGTACATTAAACAAAGTTTCCACTGGGGAGATAATCCCTGGGATTCAAGAAGCTTGGTGCAAGGACAGTTTTAGCCTTGCTCCGAGAGTCCTCACTACAGATGGCGCAGCAGCACCATATGAATATGTATGAGGGCATGCCGCCGCACCCTCGGCGTGCACAGGAAACGTGTGTGAGTGCAGGGGGCATGTACAAGTGCTCTACGGAGGCATAACCATGCCCCAACACTTGCAAAACCTACTATGCCTACTAGTAGAGCCCACCCCTAATAGTAAGTCAGTAAGTCAGTGTCTGTGGATACTGAAATGTATACTAAGCATACAAGAGTGTCCATGAACAATGAAATAAAATTGAAGTAGTAAACGCACAAGCGCGTAGTGGAAAGTAGAGCCCTGTCCCTAGAACCGTCACAATTAGATTCCCTGTCCCAGTGTCCCTATTATACATTCAAATTGCAGCAATATCGAAGGTGTAAGCAAAGCGCAGCGTGTCTGCACGTCGCTGCCCTCCACCGAGCGTAGCTTACACATCATATTCATTCAAATAGAGAAAAACATGCAGAATCAACGTGTCAATAGTGTAGTGTTTAGAGCATCCGCCTATCAAACAAGCATTCATGGTTTGAGACCAGCAATAGCACATATCATTTTCCATGTGGAATGAATGTTGTTTTGCCATAAAACCAACATAAGAGTATCGCATGAGATATTTGACTTAAATATAATTCAAGCAAAGTAGCACTGTCATAATAAATAAGGTACTAGTAAGCAGGTGTAAGCACAAATAAGCAGCAGTAAACACATATAAGTACCAGTAATCTAGTCTGAGTGCACTTGCATGGGTCTAAGCAGTGCCCAGCATAGGAAATGTATATAAGTATATACAGATACGTAATATATATATATATATATATATATATATATATATATATATATATATACATACACACACACACACATATATATATATATATATATATATATATATATATATGTAATATATATATATATATATATATATATATATATATATATATATATATATATATATATATATATATATATATATATATATATACACATACATATATATCTATCTATGAAGAAAGAATGACGTAACAATAAATCATACAAAAGGAATGAGAAGGGAAACAACAGCAACCCCAGTATTATATAGCGCTGTCAGCATATGTCATATCCAGCTGGGCAGGAGTGAGCAAAGCACTGCTATTCACACCACAGGCAGGATATTACTAGTGGGAGTAACATTGTTGATTTGCTAAGTCTACTTTATACATGGAGGGTAGTCCCTGGTGGAACTACCCAAAAATTGATAGACCATTTGGCCTTCTGACCATTACAAAAGCAAGGGCAGGTGTGTTCAAGGACTAAATGGTGGGAGAGCCTTAGAATACATGAGTTGGGACAACAAACGTGTAGGGCCCCTAACGTTGTGGAGAGGGCAATGTGTGGAGGTGTGTCATGGCTGCGATAGATGTATGTGTGAGTGTTTGTGTCCAGCATATAGATACATACATATATATAGATATATCAGGAACATCCCATGTGACAACAAAGCATTACAAAGGAATGAAAAGGGAAACACCAGCAATGCCTGTATTATGTAGTGGTGTCATCCTATGTAATGTCAAGACTCCCTCAGACAGACATGTGTCAGTTATACACTCAAACATTTGTACACTGGCCATATACATCACTCTGTGCATGTTATTTACATTAACACAACAGCTCCTGTCCCATTCATTATGTGAGAACATCACTCTTGCAAGGTGCTGTGTGCGACATCATCATCATGATAAAGGTAAATGGGGAAACCATAGAGGAACCGGTAGTGTTGTGTGTACAGTGGGGTTGTCCGCATCACCTTTACATGGAACATTTAGGAGTCATGGGCATACTAGGATCGTACGCCTGAGAGACAGGGGTGAGGACAACTGGAGTATGCTGTGATGCATATTAAAAGGGTTACATGTGTCCAGTGGAGACGTGTGTGAAATGGACAGCTATGTATGGGGCAAATGTTGTTCTAGGAACTGATTGGCCTTTTGTTTCTGTAGGGTGAGAGTGGGATGTGGGGGAAGGAGAGTAGGTATGCTCGTGGAGGATAGGTAGGGTAGGATGACAGACAAGACAGCATACAGGGTCGGTATATGACATGTGGGGAGTTACACCTCGGATAGGGAGGGGTATTCAGCACTGACAAGCCCATAAGCCCCCAGATGGAAACAGTGGGATAGAGGTCCCCTGCCATGGGCAGCCACCAATGCACCAAAACAGCTGCAACGATGGCAGTGCTGGGGGCTGTCTAGGTGGGGCAGCCTCACCCTGTAAATATGACACTCTGCCCTTGAGCTGGCGTATCTTGCCTCAAAACCCCTTATTGAGCCCCCTATGCACCACGTCTGGGACTGTATGATAGCGGACATGTTCCTGTTTGGACCTGCTCCCAAGGGGGACAAGCCCCATCCTCAGTGGTGGTACCACCAGAAGGCAATGCAGAGCCAACAGAGGTGGAGGTCCAAGGCTGGGCCCCAGATGTGCTGGTGCCAGGTGCCATGTCAGGCTGAATTGGGACAGGAGGTTCTGCTGGGACCTCCAAACCCATACAGCCTATGGTGTTGCAGTTTAAACACAGATATGGCTTAGTAATAGTCAACAGCATTCAGGATTACTTACAACAGCATGCATAGATATGACCATCAACCCAACACAACAGATGGTATACATTTGCAGAGGGAGCACAACACGTGCATATATACTGTATGACATCTGTACAACCTGTAGAAGACTTGTGACTGCAGCTATGAACAGTGGCCCATTACTGGCATGTCACTGAGAACCCCAGACAGTGTCTGTCATACCACTGTTTCATGTGACATATGTCCAGTCAAGGAAGCGATGGCAGTAACTCATCACTATCACCATGTACTGGCTGCAATCCTCACACTATGCTCCTGCTGTTCATAGATGTGTTTTCAGTGAGTAACACAGGAAACAAATGGTTTCACACACTGACCAGTCCACAGATGGCCCTACAGATGGAAGTCCCTCACAAACAGTGCACTGTCTTGTCAGTTTTAAAACATGCAGAATAGCCATTATCACACACAACTTGTTAAACAGGCAGTTGTCTCAGTGAAGCATAGCTACACTTACATGCTGTAGTCATGTCTGGCACATCACCCTCTTGTCTTTAGGCTATTTCCCACTGTGTATGTTGTTTGAGGAACATCCAGATATCATCTGTGATGCTGTTTCCCAAACACCAGATCCAGGTACCACTCACAGTGACTGTCATGGGCAAACGCCAACATGATGTTCCTAGATATTGTACTGCGTTTTCATGCAAATGGCTATGGGAACATCATCACAGCTGTTCTGCATGCAATCAGCTAGAGGAGGACTGCAATAGATGCAGAGGCCATCACCTGAACATGACCATCACTTACAATACACAAGCTGTTGCTGAGCAGGTGTACACCTCCACATCCACCAGAGAGTGTGTGGGTGGGACAGACAGAGGCAAAGTACGTCAGAGAAGGGCTTGGAGACTAAAACCTAAACATCATCTGTCACACGCCTACCAGTACAGTGGTTCAACCCCCTGACTGACTAGTCATTACTATTACAAGTGCATGCAGTTGCTCCATGTGCCACAAAGCTGACATGTTGGTGTGCTGTAAGAACATAAAATGTGTGTTGTGTGCGACATCTGCAACAGAGATATAGTAGACATACATTAGTTGTAGCACACATGGCTGTCCACATGAACGGATGTCATTGTCAACACAATCACACTCTCTAATGGACTCACATTGACACTCATTGCCAGGCCCACAAATACACTCCCAAACCACTTAGTTTGCCACACTGCAGTAATGCACAGATACTACATGCACCATTCTATGGGCTAGGGCATGTGAACATGTTTGACATCTGTCGGTATGCCAGTGGGAGTTATACTAGGAGTGACTGTGGTTGGGAGCATCATACCCCACATGCAGACACAAGGTGCCAGTACTGACATGCATGTGTGCATTGCTTCATGGGTGTGCAGTGATTGGCTGTGCAAGATGGCTGTACAAGGCTGGGTGAGGGGAAATCCTTGGCATCACGCCACCCGACAATGGTGTGCAGTGTGGTACAGGGGTGTAGTGTCTGCAATGTCCTACACAGATAGGTATTGTATGAACTGTCCTGACATTCTGGTTACCGTTGTGTATGGCCATAGCTTTGCAATGCATGCCATGTCTGTGTTTGATAGTCCTTGACATGGACATTGCCTGGGATGTGCATGTCCCACAATAATGTACAGTGACATGTACAGGTGTACCTGGTTTGGCTGGCACATGTTGTGTACACAGACTATCCTCCGATATGCCAATACTGTCCTGGTGTGGCACAACCTGCTTATAGTCAGCAGGTTAGCCCTGCACCTGCATTGATAGCATGATACAGGTATTCTCTGGTGTCAGTGGCATCGGTCCTTACAGGGCACATGTGTAAGGCATTGTATGGCCTCTGTGGATCACATTTGATGGCACCACATATGTTGCAGGCATCCAGTGAGGAACATAGTGAAGGTACATTTCTGCAATTATGTGCCTGTTGTACTGCTGTGCAGGGTGCCATAACATCTGCAGCCCAATGCAATCACAACATGCCTACTATCTGTCATCAATGTGCAGGGTACTAGCAACATAGTGGGATATTCTAGGCAAGTGTGTTTGTGTATGACACATGGGTTCAGGATGTATTCCAGGTAATAGTACGGTTGCATACTTTGTTCACCAGGCCTTTTGCCAGATGTAGGGGTATGGCTTGCCAACACAGTTACTTGGCTGACTGACATCTGTACTCCTCATGAGGTGGACATTGTGACATATAAGACAGACACCATATAGGAAAACTACAGAATCCGCTCCCCAACATGTCCAGTGGTTAGATGCTCACAACCACCTCCACACAGGCTCTGACAGTCAAACACACACACACACACACACACACACACACACACACACACACACACACACACACACACACACACACACACACCTGCCATGTCCTGGAATAGAACCCCTGCCTAACTAGTGTACCACACTACAGCATTACGTAGTTACAGCATGTGCTATGGAGATTACTGGGTTACATCAGTCCCAGAGGTGTATGTCTATGTGGGTGACATCAGCAGGATTGCCAAAGGTGGTCATGTGAATTGTAAAGAGTGTGCATACTCTAAAAAGTATAGTTCCTGTCTCAGTCAGACACACACACACACACACACACACACACACACACACACACACACACACACACACACACACACACACACACTTGGTCTCTCTTTGAATAAACCCCTTACCTAACTAGTTTATCACACTACAGCAATATGCAGTTACAGCATGTGCTACAGAGAATACTGGGTTACAGCAGTCCTAGAGGTCTATTTCTAGGTGGGTGACATCAGCAGGATTGCCAAAGGTGGTCATGTGAATTGTAAAGAGTGTGCATACTCTAAAAAGCATTGTTCCTGTCTCAGGCAGACACACACACACACACACACACACACACACACACACACACACACACACACACACACACACACACACACACACACACACACAGTTGGTCTCTCTTGGAATGGAACCCCTACCTAACTAGTTTATCACACTACAGCAATACGCAGTTACAGCATGCTCTATGGAGAATACTGGGATACAGCAGTCCTAGAGGTGTATTTCTAGGTGGGTGACATCAGCAGGACTGCCAAAGGTGGTCATGTGGGTTGTAAAGAGTGTGCATTCTCTAAAAGCATTGTTTCTTTTGCAGACAGGCAGACACACACACACACACACACACACACACACACACACACACACACACACACACACACACACACACACACACACACACACAGTTGACCTGTCTGGGATTAGAACACCTACCAAACTAGTTTAATACACTACAGCATTACGCAGTTACAGCATGCGTCATGGGGATTACTGGGTTACAGCAGTCCCAGAGGTGTATTCGTAGGTGGGTGACATCAGCAGGATTTCCAAAGAAGGGCATTCCAAGTGTACTGCGGGTTGTACATGTCTGTTACCTGCATGTACCTGCTGCTTACTGTCATGAAAACACATTTACACCTGCTTAAAAGTGTCTTATGTGGTCCTAATTGACAGTATCAACAAGACTTTCAGGTCTAGAACCCTGGACCATGCACACTGAGGTCACTGGACGTACTACTAAGCCATCTGGTTTGTACACGTGTTGCATGGAGTTTATAATGCACATCCTACTACAGGTATTCCACAGTACTGAAAACAAATGGGACAGTCCCTTTGTGTACATATGTACAGTACCCTTGAATGTACTGTACTGTGTGAAACAACAAAGGCAAGTCTACATCTGTACAACTGTCATGACTATATATATATATATATATATATATATATATATATATGTACCTACGGGATGTGTACACACACACACACACACACACACATATATATATATATATATATATATATATATATATATATATATATATATATATATACATATACACACACACACACACACACATATATATATATATATATATATATATATATATATATATATATATATATATATACACATCTGAATGCCCCTTCTGACACAGAAGGGTTCCAAAGGAACTGATGTGTACACAAAACAGAGGCATCTCTTGTGTTATAACATTTAAATCATAAGCAGTTCACCAGAGAAGGGATGGTTGTTGTGTATGTGGAGTTTGGGGTGGGGAATGATGGCTAATGTAATCTTCCCAGGGGATTGTGGAGTTAGGGTTGGGGAATGATGGGTATGGACCTACACCCCAGCAACAACTTCTGTGTCACTACTCGACAGTGGCACAGGAAAATAACATATCCAACTGTAGTTGTGCTTGACTATGTATTCTTTACCATTCCTAATAATGTAATACTTTGCAGACACTAGTCACCACAGAGGGCTACCATGGTGTGCTAAAAGACATTACACATGTGTATGCCTGGCTAGAGGGTAGTCACACACACAAACACGCACACACTTGCCAGTATTGTGCATACACATCTTGCCTATGTAAAGGTAACTAGTACAGTGGTATGCAGTTGGGGTATGTGCCACAGAACACATACAATTACACTTACTGATTCCACATCTGAGCTTGGTGACATCACAGGACCGATTACTTGCAGTGGGGAGGGAGGAAGAGAGAGGTTTAGCAGTTGACAAGGATAAAGGCCAGTGCAAAAGGAGGTAAATCTTTGGAATGCAGCAAAACCCACTGCCATGACTGGATGCAGACACAAATGCACACACACAACCACACTCAGCCTTTGCTGACACACACACTCAGGCATTTGCTGTCACACACACATACACACGCACACAGTTGCCAGTGGTGGGAGCAGAACTCCTGCCTATCTAAGGATCACTATTATAGTACTACGCAGTTATGAGACGTGCCACAGAGATTGCTCATCCCAAGGCAGACAAACTGCCCTTCTACAACTGAGGACAACAACAGGGAGACTGACAGTTATGAAGTGCATAGCTGTAGACCTGTGTGTTTAAAGTAGGTGTCAATTACAACCTGTATGCACAAACAAGACACACCATCCTCAGGTAGGCCTGAGAGGTATAGTTGTAGCACAACAGGAACCTGAACTGGAGTATGGCCATCTGCAGAGTAGAAAACTACTATCACTATACAGGGTTACAGTGGGCATGCTCATACACTTAGTAGCTCAGGGACATTTGGGATGCACTATGACTACAACTACTCAAGGTTATAATGGGCATGCTCATACACTTAGTAACAAAGGGCTTGCTGGATGCACTGTCTCAAATTACACAAGGTGGCAGTGGGTACGCTCATACACTTAGTAGCAAAGGAGTGTTTGTGATGCACTCTGATTCTAACCACTGAAGGCCACAGTGTGCATGCTCAAACACTTGTTCAGAACATGTTGTAATGGACTCCTATTGTAAACACACAGGTTTACAGTTAGGTACATCTTACCTGTCAGTATATATGTACATCATACTGGTTTACTACCTGATACCTGTATGTGGCCTGTAAATGATATATCTGTGTCTGTGCTGTGTGATATGCAACCATACATGTACATGAAGTACTGACATATATATGTTACACATACACATTCATGCATGAGTGGACTTGACAGACAATAGGTCACCTGGGTCACACAGGCAGATGCTACCTACAGCATGTGTCACACACCTTGCTGCCCTGAAAGGCATACATTGATAGGTTGTGGACAGTGGCATTATACGTGGAACAGTGGCATGTGCAAGCATAATGTGTGAGTCACCTTGTGTATGATACTGAAGTGCAGTAGTCAAGATGACCTCTCCCAGCTGTGTTAGTAGTTGTCATTATTAGCAGGACTGCTACCCTAAGTATATCTCACATTGGTCATATACACAAGTTCTGCTGCTGTCCGTCACCTTAGATGGGGCATTTACTACCAAGCACATTAATGCCACGCACAGTGATATCATGGTACGGGTGGCAACTGCAAGATCAAAACAATGAGCCAATGTCCTGCTGTTATTATGGGGTTGTCCAGTGTCTGTCATTCCGGGCTTTCATGACCGAACGATGAGCCTTCAACACGGAGCACATGCATCTATGTTACACGTGTGTGTGGATAATACCTAGGTAGCATTTACCCATATCGCTGCATTCCAAGGCAAATGTCTTACACACAGATGTAACACCCTGACACCTACATGACAATTGCATTGGATGCTTATGCTAACCCATGCTAGATGTGTGGCTTTAGTAATCCATTTGCTCAATGTAGAATCTACAATGGGGAGTACTGACATCTGTGTAGTGAGGAACACCTGGCTGAAGGCTCTGTAGTGCACAATTGCACTACCACCATATAACTCAGAACCAGACATGTGGGCCATAACAGTGGTATGGCCATTCCAGGTGGTGGTGTACACACATTCGTAAAAGCTACGCACATGTAAAGACCACTACTCCAACATAACACATCACAGATGAGTCAGGTACAGGTGACAGTGGCAAATGCTGCATTCTAGGTTGTATCCTCATATACATCCACCACCATGTCCCCAGACTACCAACACACATCCATATGTGGTATGACATAGTATGGTAGACCACCAGATGACCCTTGATTGGTGGACTGTACCTAGGCCTACATCAACTGTGCAAAGTACACATGTACAGACACAGTGGCATAATGTGTTATGCGATGCATTAATACCACTGTTTGTAACCAGTTCAGTTGTACACATACCAGGGTCCCTCGGATGTTGTCAGCATTAACACGGTTGACTGTTGCTGTACACCAGTAAACAATACCCTCATGGTTGGATATGACCTAACCATACCTGCACTGGATATGTACATCCCACACTCATTCATCATAAATTACATTGACATAGCTTTTGTTTACCTTTCTACATACAGGTGGCTACAGTCATTACACACATGCACATGGCAGATAGCATGCTAACAGTACATGAGGTTCGATATCTATGTTGGCAGAGGTAATATCCCCTCTCTGCTGGTCACCCATGACACCTATCATGTCATACAACACCCCGTGTGGCATGTATGTCTTTAGACATGTTCACCTAATGCAATGCCTACAAACATACCCAAATAACAGGACCATAGGACCTGCATAAGGCCTGTATTGATAGACTCAGAGAAATCCAGCTCTGCTCTGTATGTTCCTGAGTAGTCACAGGTGGTATATTCATGACATATACAGCCATGTGTGGCCACATCTCCTACATATACCCCATGTTAACAATTGCAAGCCATGCATGCTGTGTGCTTTCTGGACATTAGCCTTAGTGCCACAATAGCTAGTACATGCTGGGGTGAGATGTTTACAAGCCACAGACCTCGCACATGCTTGAATAAGTGTACTGCCTAGCCCTAACAGAGCACATTGCTGGCACTCTTCCAGTACACATGAGGTGTGTGTGGCAAATATGATGTGCTCACTGTTGACCATTACAGTGCCCTGGCTTCAACATGGCATTGTCAAAGTAACAGTTCATAGGAGCATAACATGGAATAATGCTGTGTGTGTCACGCTGATATGTGCTGTTGTAATATATGTACACTTGACTACTCGGTGAAAGTGGAGATGTCCTACCAGTACATGAATAAAGCATCCATTATGGTGTAATGCTCGGCTATGTTTCACACATGGCATGGGGAAGGTGGGGAATGTATCCTCTTGACCTGCTAGTGCACGCACTGATGTAGATCGCATATGTGTACATGTATTGCTGTTTGTGTAGATTCCATGTGTGTGCAGTGTCTGATGTCTGAAGGTGACTGCTGTCTTAGTACGTCATGCTGTTGCAATACAGCATCAACATTGCCAACTGTATTTGGTGATATACTCTAAGTACAGTAAGCCGTACATGAGGTATGGACAGATGTTTGGACATGACTACTAGGTGGTGGGGCTTCCTTACAGATGAATGATTACTGAGGGTAGCTCACTAGTGTGTTACAACCAGTCCTACAATAACCTGTGTACCTGCTAAGGTCAGGTTTTGTTAATTGAAGTAGAAGACAGACAATGTAGAATGCTGTAAGGGTGACACTGAAGGCAAACCTCATGACACCTGTAACAGTAATACCTCCCCTGTGCATATATTGTGCATATATCAACACAGTTGTCAAAGAAAAGATTCATTAAGCATTGTAACAGATGTGATAGTGCTGTACTTCTGTGGTACCTATCATGAGATAGGCTGGTGTTTGATTCACAGTACTGGCACGTGTGGGTGTGTGTCCATATATGTCACGTATGGATGGGAATGCATCCCACATGTTATCACTCTCCTGAACACTGCTGTTGACACCAGTACAGAGTGAAGTGTAGAAAGAAAGGCATAGGCAGGTGGTTAAACCTCACACATGTAATGTGTCTGTATGTGTGTGACATAGTTGTATATCTTTGTGAATGCCAGTGTGTGTGTGTGTGTGTGTGTGTGTGTGTGTGTGTGTGTGTGTGTGTGTGTGTGTGTGTGTATGGCTGTCCGTGTGTATGGCTGTCCGGTTCCTGGAGTGAGGCTGAATTTTACCATAGTGAAATGTTAATGCCCCCTCCCCCATCCACTCAAAGCAATCTAGCATCACTGTTGATATCATCAATCGTAGACGGGCATACTAACCGCCTACATAGCCTACTAATGGACCCCCTCCCCACATACACTCACTGCACTGTAGTATCCCTGTCGATGTCCTCAATCTTAGGCCATTCCAACTACCTGTGCATGTGTAATCTCTGTGGCGCGTCTTGTAATTGCATAGTACTATAATGATGATATGCACATAGGCAGGGGTTCTCATCTGAACACTGGCAACTGTGTGTGTGTGTGTGTCAGAGTGTGTGTTACTGTATCTGTAAATCCCTGAGTGTGTGAGTGTGTCTGTGTTTGCATGCTGTCATGGCAGTGGGTATTACTGCTTCCTAATGAAATCTACTATTTCCACTGGCCTTCACCATTGTCTTCCGGCATACCACTCTTTTACCCCCTCCGTGCTCTAGGTAACTATACCTGTGATGTCACCCACTATGGATGTGACATCTCTGAACACAGTAGCTTACTACACAGCTATCATGCTCTTGGATCATTAGAACAGTAAACATAATTGAAACATGGGAGAATATAACTGTGATGTGGAAGCTACAACATGCATGCAGGTATTGTCATACTGACCTGTGGGTAGTCAACATGTACAGATGGGACTCTCGCAAATGCCAACATCCCCCGGCACATACAACTACACCTGAAAGAGGAAGGCAGAACATCAGGATCTGTTAGTGTTGTTACACATGATACATACTCTCAAATGTACAAAATGCATTCTACAACTGCAATACATGGTATGTCTGCTGCCTGTCAACACTACTCAACAATATTAATCTACAATTGTCTACCTGGTATGTTTACCCTGTGCATCAGACCCTATGAACATGTCCCTGCACCAACAGTGTGGATGACAGGGATGCGGCACAGGCATCATCATAAATACAGGATGATAATGTTTGCCAGAGGCCTAGGCTGTGCCATTGGATGACATCATGTGTGTGTGTTAGGGCCTGTGATATCATTGGGTGTGTGTGGATGTTATGCGTCTGTGTTGAGGTGCCCTACATTTGTTTCCAGTGTGTGTGTGTGTATGCATGCACACAGGTCTGGCATGTGGCTGGCCTACACAGGGGTAATATTGACAGCTGCAGACTGTACAAGGCAGGTTTCACAGTTCACGGTGTCTGGCCATGGCCACGTGGCCTGCGCCTGCCAGTGGTTGCATGGGCACTACCAGGCAGAGGTCCAGATTGGGTACTGTCTGATGACACATGTCCACTGGATTCGTGTCCCTGTTGGGACCATCCAGGACCATGTGCACATGGCCTGCTGTGTCCTGGTGTGGACTGCACAGCACCAGCTGCACTGCTGCTGCTACCGCCACTATCGGAGCAGGCATGTGTAGTAGCATATTCATGTAGACCTTCAACAGGTGATGTAGCTGACCTACGTCCATGTGCCTGACACTGTTGACTGGGATCATGGTGTTCAGACACACCTTCCATAGTCACCACACTTCCCTGTTCCATGCTACCACCCTCCAACTGTCCGTCCTCTATGGCCGGTGGTGATGGGTATGTGCAGGCAGGGGAACTGTGTGCAAAGATGAGGGGGAGACAGGTGGAATGGCAACCCATGGCACAGATTCAGCCCCTGGCAACCCTGCCTGTGCCTCAATCATGCTATCATTATCACTGTTAGAGTCTGTTGGGACACTAACATCAGGTGGACTGCAGGAGGCCAACACACCTACAGCAACACCTGTGAGGGGAAGACAAGAACTTTACATTACAAGTTATACCAGACACACACACACACACACACACACACACACACACACACACACACACACACACACACACACACACACACACAGACACACACACACAGACACACAGACAGACAGACACACACACACACACACACACACACACACAGACAGACACACACAGACAGATACACACACAGACACACATACACACACACACACACACAGAAAGAGACAGATGGACACACACTGACACATGCGCCACATGCAGGTGATATGACAGATGGCAATCAGCTTAGACAATTATATTTTCAGCTTTTGCAATTATAGTGGTACATATGCATCCCTGAGTTGCACACAACAGCATGCATGTGTTATAGCAGATGGTATGCACCTTACATAATTATAGTGATGTTTAGCATACATGCCTGTATTACACCATTTGTGTTAGTAGCCTATGCCCCATACCTGCAACACAATACATGCACTTTGCACCATTGCACTGCACTGCCATGGTGTGTGCAACATACACCACATGTTAACAGACCATTGCTGACCTGTGTACATCTGCCACTGATGCTCTGTGTTGGCCACCGCCCCTGTGTGTGAGGACATGAGCTGTTGGGTATGTTGACTGCATACTATGTTTGCCAGAGCCCTAGCTTGCATATCTCACCCAATGCAGTGCATGTCTGTTCAACATTATTCTGCCTACCCCTGAGCTGAGTGTAGACATTCTGCATGTGGCTGTACACATGTTTGACATGGCTGTCCCTACTTTGCAATGGTGCCAAAGACCAGCACAGGTTTACAGTACACCGGCCTGCTGTGTGGCGTATGACCTTGCCAATCACATGTAGTATGACATGTCTTCTGCTGACATGTTGAATGACATGCATACATGTGTAACACAGTGGTGTCCTTTCCAATCTACAGTACGGTAATGGTGTCCCAATGCAGGGACGTGTTATCCTAACATGGGCCTTCAGCTGATGCAATGTTGTCTGTCCATCCTACAAATGTGCAGGGACATACTGCACATTGAGCTGATGTGCATAGCCATTGCAGGGCATCATGTGGCTTCACAAGTGCTATACAGTGTGAGCTACTGACACAGTTCATAGCCATGACTATGTTCACATACAATACATATCTAATGTGGAATGTGACCCACGTCACCGAGGTGTATACACAATAAACCCTAATGTGGAATGTGTGACACAGGTCACAGAAGGGTATATGGCTGACACCCCTGCACATCTGCAACCATATTACTGAGACCTGGCAACTATGCCCACACATGGCTAACTTACATGCACTCTGTGTACCACATGCCATCTGTGTACCTCACACACATGAGGAGCAGGAGGTGATTGTACTGTATCTATGGCTTGATGTGGATGAATGTGTATGTTGTGCAGCACATGTATGTATTTGGATACTGTATAGGTGAATGCTTCCATGTCATGACATACTCCAGATGTTCAAGACATATTATGTGGTGGTTACAGGTTATGCCTACACAAGCTGTGCTCAGGCCTGTATGATGTCTAGTGTTTCACATCTGCAATATCACCATTACACAAAGGCCATAGTTGTATTGTGTCGAGCCAATGTACAACAGGGTGTACACACCTGTACATAACATCTACTGTGTGTGTTGCTTCATTTCTCTGGCCATCCTCCATGGCCATGTGTATACATGTTCAGTCCAGTGGTTGTGATGGCCATCTTATTTCACATGTCAGTGTTATCCCATATGACATACACCCATAGATGTCATATGCCCCACTGAGAACAGGGTTATGCAGACAAAGGGTGGTATGTATGGGATGTGAGACATGATGTTCTTCGTGTTTCACTGTTGCAGTCATTACATTTGGGTAATCTGCTTGCAGGTTGTGCTCAGTTGGCCTGATTAACAAAGTCGTGCGTCCTGCATCGGTTGCTGTCCCTTCTTCCATGACATCAGGTCGTTAGGGGTATAAAACATGCAGCCAATGCCATTACATCAGTCCTTCTTGCTGTGCGGTGCCCAAAGCAGAAGCAGTTCAATAGTGCTGGTCGGCCAACTCCTGAAATATTCGTTTTCGAGTTTCAGAACCGAAGTCTTCAGCTAAACTAAGTATCCCATTGGGAAAACTTTTTCTTGCTCCTTACCAATGTCAGTAAAAGTTAATAATTGCATTACATGTGGAAAGCAAATACCTCAAAGATTTTAATTCGTACTGTATTCCTTGCCTGGGCCCTGACCACGACGTACCTTGTTGTAGGTTTTGTGCTTTATTTAATCAGTGCACTATCCATCGTCGGTATATTTTTGCCTCTAAATATTTAAGTTCTCGGTTTAATTATCCAGAAATGTCATCAGTTAGCCATCTGACTACCGGGATTCCGAAAAAATGCAAAGATAAAGACAGAGACAGGCCACCGAGGTCCAAAACCGCCACCGACGCTTCTCCTAAGCCAGTCGCGAGTTTGCCGGCACTCAGTGAGGCACTTTCTCTGATACCTGCTACTTCTGATTTTCAGGCCACTACTGAGACCCATTTGGAGTCCAGTATGCCGCGAGATGCTTCAACTGTGGGACCCGCAGATGTCTCTACCTTGGATGGGTCCGGAGCCACTGTGCAGACACCGGCTTCTGAGGGTGTATTCAGGCCTACAGACTTACATATTAAGTCAACACCTCCTTCATTACTTAGGCCTAAAATCTCAATCCATGTCTAAAAGACCAATGCCCAGGCCACATGCTCAGGCCTCTATGCCTAAAAAACAAATGATAATAATAGCTGAAGATCTAATAACTCTAATCAGGGGTAGCCAACCCCCCCCCCTTCTAAGAGGCCTAGGACTGAGGTTGATTATGAATCTTCTGATCAGGATTCTGTTTTTTCTGACTCTTCTGATGATCTGGATTTGTTCTTACCTACTTATGAGGCTTCTGATGCAGAGGACTCTATTGCCTCTGCTTCCCTTCCTGAGGATTTTTCTTTTGGGGAAACCTTGCATACTGTAAGGGAGCATTTCCACTGGGAAAGCCAGGATTTTTCTGATTCAAAAAAGAGGCTTAGGGATTTCCTTCTCCTACCTCAGCATAGGCCTTTAGCTATTCCTCCTGTACTAGACATTGTTGATGATGCTTTCTCGAAATCTAGTTTGGCCCTTGATTCCCTGCCTCCTGCTCCCAGAAAACCTGACAAATACTATAGGGTCCCTGAGTTCCACAAGTTACTTTACAAAAACCCTATTGCAGATCCAGAGACTATTTCACAGGGGCCCAAGGGCATTAAGGCTTCTACTGCTAAAAATCCTACCCCTTCTGATAGAGACTCCAGGGCTCTGGATAGATGGGGTAAGAAGGTTTACACTTTTGCAACTTTGGCCATTAGGGCTTTAAACTGCCAGTTTCATATCTTAAAATATCAGCAGCATGTTATTGGACTGCTTAAACAGAAAATGGTGTTGATTCCTGACTGTGTGGAAAATAAAGAATTATAGGATTTAATGCATTCTACTGAACAAGTTGGAAAACATACTTTGCAATGTGGTTTTGATTCATTAGAGGCCTCTTGCAGGGCTGCTGTTACTGGGTCTGTGCTCAGAAGGCATGCTTGGCTTAAGGAGCAATCTTTGCCTGATCATGTTAAAGCTAAATTGTTGGATGCTCATTTAAATCAGGACTGCCTGTTTGGCAACAAGGCTGAGGAAGTTCTTAAAAAGATGGAAAATAAAGCTAAATCTATGCAAACTGTTTATGATTTTTTACAAGTTCAGCTGCCTAGATTTAGTAGGCACTGGCCCTCTAAGAATTGGTTCTTTCCAGCCCCTTCCAGGCCTTCTCAAGCCAAACCCAGACACAGCAAAAACCCCAGTTTTCAGTCCCAGGGGACTCACAGAACTAAGCTGTGGGGGGCCTCCACTTCCACGTTTGGGAATAATAAGACTCCCCCCTATGGAAAACTGTCTCAATGACTTCCTTTTAAAATTTCCAAGCACTTATCATCTGACTGCTCCTTTGGGGGGAAAGATTGCTCTTCATGAAAGAATTGGGAACACATTACCCAGGACAAATAGGTTTTAAAAATAATGTCCCAGGGATACAGATTTCACTTCCACACATTGCCAACACCAAGTGGGTGTCCAGACCTACCCCCAAATCAATGGGCAGAGGCCCCACAACAAGTACTTTCTCTCTTAAGCATGGGGCTATTCGACTGGTACCAGAAGAGGAAAGGGACAAGGTTTCTACTCAAGACTTTTCCTGGTACCTAGAAAAGACAATTCATGGGATCCTATCCTGGACCTGTCTACTCTAAACACCTTCTTGGAGATTCCAAAAATCAAGATGCTGACTCTTCACCAATTACTTCCTATGCTAGGCAAAGATGCCTGGTTGGCAACACTAGAGTTAAAAGAAGCATACCTGCACATCCCAATCAGGGAATCTTGCAGAATATACCTACGCTTCAAAGCAGGCTACACTCACTATCAGTTCTCTACACTGCCCTTTGGCTTATCTACTGCACCCAGGGTATTCACAAAATGCCTAGCTCCAGTTATTGCATTTTGCAGGCAAAGAAATATTCAAATATACCCATACCTGGACGATTGTCTAATTCAGGCAGAAAGCCAGGACATACTTCTGAATCATCTGGCCTTTGTAAAAAGGGTTCTAACTTGTCTGGGGTACACCATAAATGACACACACACACACACACACACACACACACACACACACACACACACACACACACACACACACACACACACACACACAAAGACAGACAGAAAGACACACAGACAGACACACACACAGACAGACACACACAGACAGATACACACACACACACACACACACAGACAGAGACAGACGGACACACAGACTGACACAGACTGACACAGACTGACACACGAGCTACATGCAGGTGATATGACAGATGGCAATCAGCTTAGACAATTATAGTTTCAGCTTTTGCAATTATAGTGGTACATATGCATCCCTGAGTTGCACACAACAGCATGCATGTGTTATAGCAGATGGTATGCACCTTACATAATTATAGTGATGTTTAGCATACATACCTGTATTACACCATTTGTGTTAGTAGCCTATGCCCCATACCTGCAACACAATACATGCACTTTGCACCATTGCACTGCACTGCCATGGTGTGTGCAACATACACCACATGTTAACAGACCATCGCTGACCTGTGTACATCTGCCATTGATGCTCTGTGTTGGCCACCACCCCTGTGTGTGAGGACATGAGCTGTTGGGTATGTTGACTGCATACTATGTTTGCCAGAGCCCTAGCTTGCATATCTCCCCCAAAGCAGTGCCTGTCTGTTCAACATTATTCTGCCTACCCCTGAGCTGAGTGTAGACATTGTGCATGTGGCTGTACACATGTTTGACATGGCTGTCCCTACTTTGCAATGGTGCCACAGACCAGCACAGGTTTACAGTACACCAGCCTGCTGTGTGGCGTATGACCTTGCCAATCACATGTAGTATGACATGTCTTCTGCTGACGTGTTGAATGACATGCATACATGTGTAACACAGTGGTGTCCTTTCCAATCTACAGTATGGTAATGGTGTCCCAATGCAGGGACGTGTTATCCTAACATGGGCCTTCAGCGGATGCAATGTTGTCTGTCCACCCTACAAATGTGCAGGGACATACTGCACATTGAGCTGATGTGCATAGCCATTGCAAGGCATCATGTGGCTTCACAAGTGCTATACAGTGTGAGCTACTGACACAGTTCATAGCCATGACTATGTTCACATACAATACATATCTAATGTGGAATGTGACCCACGTCACCGAGGTGCATACACAATAAACCCTAATGTGGAATGTGTGACACAGGTCACATAAGGGTATATGGCTGACACCCCTGCACATCTGCAACCATATTACTGATACCTGGCAACTATGCCCACGCATGGCTAACTTACATGTACTCTGTGTCCCACATGCCATCTGTGTACCTCACACACATGAGGAGCAGAAGGTGATTGTACTGTATCTATGGCTTGATGTGGATGAATGTGTATGTTGTGCAGCACATGTATGTATTTGGATACTGTATAGGTGAATGCTTCCATGTCATGACACACTCCAGATGTTCAAGACATATTATGTGGTGGTTACAGGTTATGCCTACACAAGCTGTGCTCAGGCCTGTATGATGTTTAGTGTTTCACATCTGCAATATCACCATTACACAAAGGCCATAGTTGTATTGTGTCGAGCCAATGTACAACAGGGTGTACACACCTGTACATAACTTCTACTGTGTGTGTTGCTTCATGTCTCTGGCCATCCTCCATGGCCATGTGTATACATGTTCAGTCCAATGGTTGTGATGGCCATCTTATTTCACATGTCAGTGTTATCCCATATGATATACACCCATAGATGTCATATGCCCCACTGAGAACAGGGTTATGCAAACAAAGGGTGGTATGTATGGGATGTGAGACATGATGTTCTTCGTGTTTCACTGTTGCAGTCATTACATTTGGGTAATCTGCTTGCAGGTTGCGCTCAGTCAGCATGATTAACAAAGTCGTGGGTCCTGCGTCAGTTGCTGTCCCTTCTTCCATGACGTCAGGTCGTTAGGGGTATAAAACATGCATCCAATGCCATTACATCAGTCCTTCTTGCTGTGCGGTGCCCGAAGCAGAAGCAGTTCAATAGTGCTGGTTGGCCAACTCCTGAAATATTTGTTTTCGAGTTTCAGAACTGAAGTCTTCAGCTAAGCTAAGTATCCCATTGGGAAAACTTTTTTCTTGCTCCTTACCAATGTCAGTAAAAGTTAATAATTGCATTACATGTGGAAAGCAAATACCTCAAAGATTTTCATTCGTACTGTATTCCTTGCCTGGGCCCTGACCACAACGTACCTTGCTGTAGGTTTTGTGCTTTATTTAATCAGTGCACTATCCATCGTCGGTATATTTTTGCCTCTAAATATTTAAGTTCTCGGTTTAATTATCCAGAAATGTCATCAGTTAACTATCTGACTACCGGGATTCCAAAAAAAATGCAAAGATAAAGACAGAGACAGGCCACCGAGGTCCAAAACTGCCACCGACGCTTCTCCTAAGCCAGTCGCGCGTTCGCCGGTACTCAGTGAGGCACTTTCGCAGCCTCTGATACCTGCTACTTCTGATTTTCAGGCCACTACTGAGACCCATTTGGAGTCCAGTATGCCGCAAGATGCTTCAACTGTGGAACCCGCAGATGTCTCTACCTTGGATGGGTCCGGAGCCACTGTGCAGGCACCAGCTTCTGAGGGTGTATTCAGGCCTACAGACTTACATATTAAATCAACACCTCCTTCATTACTTAGGCCTAAATCTCGATCCATGTCTAAAAGACCGATGCCCAGGCCACATGCTCAGGCCTCTATGCCTATAAAACAAATGATAATAATGGCTGAAGATCTAATAACTCTAATCAGGGGTAGCCAACACCCCCCCCCCTTCTAAGAGGCCAAGGACTGAGGTTGATTATGAATCTTCTGATCAGGATTCTGTTTTTTCTGACTCTTCTGATGATCTGGATTTGTTCTTACCTACTTATGAGGCTTCTGATGCAGAGGACTCTATTGCCTCTGCTTCCCCTCCTGAGGATTTTTCTTTTGGGGAAACCTTGCATACTGTAAGGGAGCATTTCCACTGGGAAAGCCAGGATTTTTCTGATTCAAAAAAGAGGCTTAGGGATTTTCTTCTCTTACCTCAGCATAGGCCTTTAGCTATTCCTCCTGTATTAGACATTGTTGATTATGCTTTCTCGGAATCTAGTTTGGCCCTTGATTCCCTGCCTCCTGCTCCCAGAAAAACTGTCAAATACTACAGGGTCCCTGAGTCCCACAAGTTACTTTACAAAAACCCTATTGCAGATCCAGAGACTATTTCACAGGGGCCCAAGGGCATTAAGGCTTCTACTGCTAAAAATCCTACCCCTTCTGATAGAGACTCCAGGGCGCTGGATAGATGGGGTAAGAAGGTTTACACTTCTGCAACTTTGGCCATTAGGGCTTTAAACTGCCAGTTTCATATCTTAAAATATCAGCAGCATGTTATTGGACTGCTTAAACAGAAAATGATGTTGATTCCTGACTGTGTGGAAAATAAAGAATTACAGGATTTAATGCATTCTACTGAACAAGTTGGAAAACATACTTTGCAATGTGGTTTTGATTCATTAGAGGCCTCTTGCAGGGCTGCTGTTACTGGGTCTGTGCTCAGAAGGCATGCTTGGCTTAAGGAGCAATCTTTACCTGATCATGTTAAAGCTAAATTGTTGGATGCTCATTTAAATCAGGACTGCCTGTTTGGCAACAAGGCTGAGGAAGTTCTTAAAAAGATCGAAAATAAAGCTAAATCTATGCAAACTGTTTACGATTTTTTACAAGTTCAGCTGCCTAGATTTAGTAGGCATTGGCCCTCTAAGAATTGGTTCTTTCCAGCCCCTTCCAGGCCTTCTCAAGCCAAACCCAGACACAGCAAAAACCCCAGTTTTCAGTCCCAGGGGACTCACAGAACTAAGCTGTGGGGGGCCTCCACTTCCACGTTTGGGAATAATAAGACTCCCCCCTATGGAAAACTGTCTCAATGACTTCCTTTTAAAATTTCCAAGCACTTATCATCTGACTGCTCCTTTGGGGGGAAAGATTGCTCTTCATGAAAGAATTGGGAACACATTACCCAGGACAAATAGGTTTTAAAAATAATGTCCCAGGGATACAGATTTCACTTCCACACATTGCCAACACCAAGTGTGTGTCCAGACTGACCCCCAAATCAATGGGCAGAGGCCCCAAAACAAGTACTTTCTCTCTTAAGCATGGGGCTATTTGACTGGTACCAGAAGAGGAAAGGGACAAGGTTTCTACTCAAGACTTTTCTTGGTACCTAGAAAAGACAATTCATGGGATCCTATCCTGGACCTGTCTACTCTAAACACCTTCTTGGAGATTCCAAAAATCAGGATGCTGACTCTTCACCAATTACTTCCTATGCTAGGCAAAGATGCCTGGTTGGCAACACTAGAGTTAAAAGAAGCATACCTGCACATCCCAATCAGGGAATCTTGCAGAATATACCTACGCTTCAAAGCAGGCTACACTCACTATCAGTTCTCTGCACTGCCCTTTGGCTTATCTACTGCACCCAGGGTATTCACAAAATGCCTAGCTCCAGTTATTGCATTTTGCAGGCAAAGAAATATTCAAATATACCCATACCTGGACGATTGTCTAATTCAGGCAGAAAGCCAGGACATACTTCTGAATCATCCGGCCTTTGTAAAAAGGGTTCAAACTTGTCTGGGGTACACCATAAATGAAAAGAAATCAAACTGGTACCCTGTCAACAAATTATATTCCTGGGAGCAAGCTTGAATAAAACTTCCAAGAAGGCTTACCTCATGGCAAAAAAGCAAATTCATTTAACAACCTACTTCAAACAAGTGGCCACAAAGACCCTGCTATCTGCAAGACAAATACTGCAAGCCATGGGGATCATGGCCTCATGCATTCTTCTAATTCCATATGCAATACTGCATATGAGGAAACTACAGTGGTATCTAAAAAGCCTATGTTGTCAACATTCTCAAAACCTAGAAAACAATGATTCCTATCATACCTTGCCTATGCCTAGAGTTCTTTTGTTGGGCAGAGGCCTGCCATCAAAACAAGAGACTACCTTTCACACCACCCCCTGCTGCCCAAACCCTAACAACAGAGGCATCAGACTATGCATGGGGGCTCACCTGGCAGAGAAGTGCATTCAGGGCAAACGAAACCCAGGTCAAATGCACCTGCATATCAATCAAAAAGAAATGTTAGCTGTACAGAATGCTCTGACAACCTTCAAGGACCACATTCTTCCAGGACAACTAATGGTAAAGACGGACACCACTGTTATGTGTTACATAAACAAGCAGGGGGGTACACATTCTTACCCCCTCTGCAGACTAGCCATGGCATTGTGGAACACAGCCTTGAGCTACCAAGTGCACCTACAAGCTCAATTCCTGCCAGGAAAATTAAATACACTGGCAGACAGACTAAGCAGAAACCTCATGGACCCACACGAGTGGAAACTGGAACCAAGGATTTTCAACATGTTGACAAGCAAATGGGAGAGCCTAGATATAGACCTGTTTGCCTCTCCCCAGAACTACCAATTGGACAAATTTTGCACAAGGACTCCCCACAAACAAGCCTGGAAAGTGGATGCTCTGTCCTTCAGCTGGAAAAACCTATTAGTCTATGCTTTCCCCCTCTGCCTCTGTTCTCCAAAGTACTACTAAAAGTCAAACAAGACAAACCAAGGATGATTTTGATTGCTCCAGACTGGCCGCACCAACACTAGTACCCCCTCCTGCGCAGTGTGTCACGGTTATCTCCATGGCACCTGCCACAGACTCCTTCCCTGCTGTCTCAGAAGGAGAACCAGATTCTGCACCCTCAGCTTCCAACACTGAACCTTGCTGCCTGGCTAATTAATTAATCTTTCCTTTACCATCCCTCAGCAAACCTGTGATGGATATCATCTTAGCGGCAAGGAGGCCTAGCACTAGAAAGTCTTATGCTGAAAATTGGAAAGGATTCTGTGCCTGTAACCAATCTCAAGGGATGAGCACAGCAGCACCCAATTTATCTCAGACTTTACCATACTTAAATGAGATGCTTCACAAGGGCCTTTCTTTTTCCTCCATTAAAATCCACACCTCAGCCATTTCAGCTCATTATAACACAGAAACTCCCCTCTTCTCTCATCCACTGCTCAAGCAGTTCCTCAGAGAGGCCAAAAATTTGAGACCACCAGGAGACCTCCAACCCCAGCCTGGGACCTTAACTTTGTCTTGGAGAAACTCACTCTACCTCCTTTCAAGCCAGCTGCTACTGCAGACGTAAAATTTCTTTATTGAAAAACAGCTTTCCTTTTAGCAATCACTTCAGCTAGAAGGGTATCTGAATTACAGGCCCTTATGGCAGTGGAGCCTTTCATCATCTTTCATGCAGACAGGGTGTTACTCAGAACCAATCCATCCTTCATGCCCAAGGTGGTATCCAGTGTGGCTCTTAATCAGTTCATTCATTTGCCAACCTTCTTTCCAATCCACAGAATAAAGGGGAATGGATACTGCATTCCTTAGATGTGCAAAGACAACTTAGATTCTACTTGGACAGGACTAAACCTCAAAGGAAATCTGAACTGCTGGTAGCATTTGCTGCAGGGGCAGAGGGGAAGGCTATTTCAAAGCAAACCATTTTTAAATGGATAAGCCATTACATTCATTTCTGCTATAAGCACCATGAAAAACCTATCCCCCAGGGGATCAGACCTCACTCCACCAGGGCTGTATCTACTGCTATAGCCTTTCTCAGAGGCGGCCTTACCAGGGACATCCTAGAAGCTGCTACCTGTAGTTCTGTACATACTTTCACCAAGCATTATCATTTGCCAATTTTCTCTAAATCCAGAGCTGGCTTTGCCACTGCAGTCTTGCAGGGCCTTATAGCTGGCCCTAATGCTATCTAAACTCCTCCTCCCAACCATAGCTTTGGGAATCTACCCAAATGTAATGACTGCAACAGTGAAACATGAAGAACATATTACAGTTGTGTACACTTACCATAAATGTAGATGTTCGAGTGTATTCACTGTTGCAGTCCTGGTTACTCTCCCTCCAGCCCCCTAACTTCTTTTGGCTATACCTCTGCTTTCCTTTACTATGCTTAAAAGCCTTTTTGGTGTATTTGTTTTTTTGTTAGAGGTATATCTTTGAGCTTTTATATTTAATTGCTTCATATTAGGGGGGCACCTTACATCTGGGGCAAGAAAAACTGATGTAATGGCATCGGCTGCATGTTTTATACCCCTGTCAACCTGACGTCATGGAAGAAGGGACAGCAACCAATGCAGCACCCAAGACTTTGTTAATCAGGGCGACTGAGGGCAACCTGCAAGCAGATTACCCAAATGTAATGACTGCAACAGTGAATACACTCGAACAGCTACATTTATGGTAAGTGTACACAACTGTACTTTTTGCAGGATAGTTTTGCAGTGTTACAGTCAGCCCAATACATCTCATGGACATGTCTGATAGCACATTTCGTTGTGTGACATTCATAGCAAGGGTATACTCCGCAAGGGTGTATCATGTGGGCTAGGCATACTCCAGCTCCAGCACATTTAGTGTGTGTGCACACATATGCTGTCTGTACAGTACTGTTTGTATTCCCAATATGTGTATTGCTGATATATAGTACCTGTCCCTACAGTGGAACACACCTTCACCATTGTATTCACTGTTGTCCACACATCTGGCAATGACAGTTTGGAAGGTTTAGTGTAGGTGTTCCATATAGTCTTCAATTGTTTCACATAGGTAAACAGTGTGATGCATTGCAGGTCTTACCAGTGTCCATTAACAGGACCACCATACATTATGTGTACGTGTGTTATGGCAGATAGCATGCTATTAATATGTTCCATGCATTATCAGGCCTGGTAAATAATAACAATCCCACCTGACACAGGCTGCTGTCACTGCAAAACACCAGAGGTACCTAAACAGGGGTGTCACAGCAGTAAGATCATTATCCACAACTGTGTGATAGCTACAGGGTGCAATGTCCATGTTAGCACATAAGCCAGTACAAATACACTATATTATGGAGTATGCACATCTCTGCATACATAGAGTAGCAGACTGTAGTATGTTGTATGTGTGCATACATGCCTTGCATATGATGTTACATTACATATTGTACAGTAACACGTAACTATGTGATATATAGTTGTGTTTTATGTGCAGTAGTGACTTACCATTGCAACTCCAGGCTTGGTGGTTGAGAGACACCCACCTCCACAATACCAGCTAAAGCTTGTGGATTGAGGTCTGCAGGTGTCCCCAGGTTGGCCAGTAGCTCCTCAGTATGTGTGAGTGGGGGCTGGGTGAGTGCCCCACCTGTTGCTCCTTGTTCCCTGGTGATTGCATTAGCACGCTGTTTTACCCGTCTTATCAAGTAAGTGCAGTGTCAGCGCACCTGCTGATAGGTGCAATTGTGACCACCAACATCATTTGCCCTCCTGCAGAGTTCCTCCCACAGGGCATCCCACTGCTGTGCATCCTGTAGCACATGGCTGAAGAGCGTTGTGTAGTTGTCGAGGAGATATGGGATTAGGAAGGTTTAGTGTAGGTGTTTCATATAGTCTTCAATTGTTTCACATAGGTAAACAGTGTGATGCATTGCAGGTCTGACCAGTGTCCATTAACAGGACCACCATACATTATGTGTACGTGTGTTATGGCAGATAGCATGCTATTAATATGTTCTGTGCATTATCAGGCCTGGTAAATAATAACAATCCCACCTGACACAGGCTGCTGTCACTGCAAAACACCAGAGGTACCTAAACAGGGGTGTCACAGCAGTAAGATCATTATCCACAACTGTGTGATAGCTACAGGCTGCAATGTCCATATTAGCACATAAGCCAGTACAAATACACTATATTATGGAGTATGCACATCTGTGCATACATAGAGTAGCAGACTGTAGTATGTGGCATGTGTGCATACATGCCTTGCATATGATGTTACATTACATATTGTAGAGTAACATGTAACTATGTGATATATAGTTGTGTTTTATGTGCAGTAGTGACTTACCATGCAACTCCAGGCTTGGTGGTTGAGAGACACCCACCTCCACAATACCAGCTAAAGCTTGTGGATGGAGGTCTGCAGGTGTCCCCAGGTTGGCCAGTAGCTCCTCAGTACATGTGAGTGGGGGCTGGGTGAGTGCCCCCCTACCTGTTACTCCTTGTTCCCTGGTGATTGCATTAGCATGCTGTTTTACCCATCTTATCAAGTAGGTGCAGTGTCAGCGCACCTGCTGATAGGTGCAATTGTGACCACCAACATCATTTACCCTCCTGCAGAGTTCCTCCCACAGGGCATCCCGCTGCTGTGCATCCTGTAGCACATGGCTGAAGAGCGTTGTGTAGTTGTTGAGGAGGTATGGGATGAGGACCTCATCCTCCAAGCAGCTGTATGGTGGCAGTCTGCTACGTGGTATACCTGGAAGACATAACGATAGAGACAGGTCACAGTAACTCACAGAGAAGTACAGCAGTACAGCTGACAGCTGAACATACACGTGTATCACATTTATGAAGATTACAAAGACATTTTTGTAAATCTATATGACACTAACACCACTGACATGTATAGGTCACACACATTTGACACCTACTGGTAATGTGATGTTATCGCCATATATGTGTCTGCCATGTGATGACATTGCTCGTACACTGTGAGGATGTTGTCTTGACGTGGGCATGTCTTTTTTCCTGTATTGGTGTCTTTACCTATCAGCACATGCCTGGATGTGTTCACATTAATGCAATTGCCCTTAATGCTGTGTATATGCCACATATATAGTTATACATAGCCATTAGGGACATGACCTGTGACCCTGCAGACTTGCAAGCATGTATGTGTTTTGCCATATACATCTACATGGCACTGTACTGCTGTGTAGCATCCTGACATGTATTGTCTGTGCTGCACATGTGTAACACATGGGACAATAGCTAGCCTGTTGGTATTTGCAGGGTTGGATATCAACTATAGCATGTATGGTCATAGTGATCTAGTAGGCTATATGCCCTGGGCCATTTATGAGTCTAGGCAGACAGGTTACCTAGCTGTAGGCAACAGACAGGTAAGTTTCAGTGGCCAGTTCAAGCAGTGCCACAGAACTGATACACATGGTTACTGATATATTTGGCATGCGGTCATCACACCATGTCACAGAGAGTGGCGATGTGCAGCTTCACTGGACAGGGATGCATAGTATGGCAAGAGTATGTTAAATGTATGGGACAGGGACCTGTCAGGCATGTTGTGATCCTTGTACTAGAAAGGTGGATATCCATGACTTATGCATTTATTTGGGATCAGGATGTGTTAAGTGTAGCATGTCCAACACCTCTGGGTTGGATATGGCTTTATTCTGGGTAGGCTGCATGCTACATATTGCAGCTAGGGATTGTGAAGGGCAGTGTAGGCCATCTACACATGGGCAATAACCCTTAAAGGAAATATGTGATCTATTATGGGTCACATGGGTGTTGAGTATGGCTGAGCAGTTATCTCTATATTCCTGGATGGCACCCTGTCATGATTAGGGGTGCCACATACGACTACCTGTCTTTTGTGGTGACGTAACTATCAAAGGGAAGTACTGTCCAGCTGCATCCCATGCACACAGTTGTCATTATGTTGACCGATGCCTAGGTGGTAGTTAATGGGTACAGGGTTTGTAATATAGGGGATGACAATGCAATACTTAACTTTCAGATTGTGGCCATACATCACACACCACACATCTGACACACTAAGGCCCTTCTGTATGTTGAACGCAGCACACAATGAGTCAATTATTGCTCCTAGTTCATAGTCATTTGCAAACATCAATACTCTGACGGCTTCTGTGTTAATCTATGTGGTATATATAACAAAGAGGGGGAGTAACAGGAATGACCCCTGTATTACTGTGGCTGGCATTGCTTTGATGTACGTGTATTCGTCAGACACCTTCTGTAGTGTGGGTTCTGCCAGCAGTCCAGTTGCCAACCACTCCTGTGACATAGGAATGTACACCTAGTTTACTGAGTGTAGCTGGAACACAGTATGGGTGATGGTGTCCTATGACCTGGCAAGGTCATGATATGCAGTGTGAATCAACCCTACTGTCATCTACATCTGTACTGAGTACATAAATTATGTTGACCACGGTTCACGGCCGTACAGACCAGAGTCAGCAGGGTAGTTGTGCACTATGTCCCATTAGCAATGGTGTCTTCCCCTTTGTGGGGTGTGATAACTGTTGCTGTGCACCATTCGGTGTGTACACAGCCTGACATGGAGCTATGATTTAACATGATGTGTATGTGGATAGCTGAATGTTCTTACATTTGTGTAGGATACACCCTGGGATGTTGACAGGTCCCATGATAGCTGTATGTATGCCTTTCAATCCATCTTGCTGTTTTAAAAATAGTAACTCTCCACTAAACCTTAACTTTTTAAACAGGTAAAACTCAAGTTACCTACTTTCACATCTAACTTCTCTAGTGCACACTGCAGAGTGCATTCTTTTTAATCTTACCTTTAAGCATCCCTGTGACTAGCACTTTCTCTAATACCTGCTGGAAAGCACTAGGAAGCCTTAAACTCATACAAACACTGAACTCTCCTTGTTAACAAGGAGAAATTAATAGTAGGCACTAAACAGCCTATAATTGCAAAGTACCTTGCTAAGGAAACAGCTCCTATATTTTACAAAGAAAAAAAAAGCCCCAAACCAAGCATGTCCAAGGGTCAGCTTCCGGTGATTTCTCCTGTCCACCTGGTGAATCTAGGCATACTGCAATGCAGCAATTGCCTCATGTACAGACAACCCTCTCCTCCTACCACCCAACACTACAACCTGTGAGAGATGCACTTACATAGCCAAAATGGAAGCAAAGCTCTCTCCACCCAAGATTGTGCTAAACAGTCAAGAGGAGAAGGTTAACACCCACACTACATCTCAAGCAACACATAGCCCTTCTAAACCCGCACCACCAATACCCACATATAGCAACACTAAATCCACATATGCAGAGGCCCTTAACTGTAACCTGCCCAAGCAACAAAGATCTCTGAAGCTGAAACGAAACAAACACCAATCACAACCAATGTGTCACATAGTTCACAACACCAGTGTGCCACCCAGCAACAGCCCCTAAGGCAAGACAATGTACCTAACACTTTAGTCATAGGTGACTCTATAGTCCGGCACACTGATGTCCCTCTCACCAGGTTGAATAAGGAGAAAATTACAGTCAGCTGCATGTCGGGTGCCAGGATCCGCCACATAACGCATGCACTCAAGTCACTCCACAACAAGTACAAATATGACTCTGTCATTGTCCATGTTGGAGTGAATGACTTGAGCGATACCTCCCTGGACTACATGAAAAGAGACATGGAAGAGCTCTCGGATCATGTGGCCGAGGCAGGTATGACCCTAGCCCTGAGTAGCATCCTGCCTTCGCCCAGAATGATACCACAATATAAGGATAAAATGATTGACTTCAACAATTGGCTGCTTATGGTGTCATTCAAAGGGGATCCAGTATCTGTCTGCCTGGGATGACATGATTGACAGACCACGATGCTTTGCCAGAGATGGTCTGCACCTGTCACCCTGGGATTCAGGTTACTGGCTAAGGCTCTTGCCACCCTATAGTGCCTTTTTAGGCAAACTTCAAAGGACAAAACCACCACCGTAACAGGTACAAGCATGCAAAATCTGAAGGTAATGCTACTCAATGCTAGAAGTCTAAACCTCAAAATGCACTCTCGCGGCACTCCTAAAAATGGAGGACATCGATATCTGTGCAGTAACTGAGACCTGGTTCAAGGCTCCAGAGAGCACCCCTGCAATACCAGGCTACAACTCTTGCCACCACACTTTTCGCCACCAAACCAGGACAAACACTAAAGGTGGTGGAGTGTCAATATTCACCAAGGATATTCACACCACCAGGCTAGTTGGCCAACACAATGTGTCTGAAATTCTCCAAGTGCAACTAACACTAGGTAAGACTGCAATCCAAATTGTAGCTTGCTACAGATCCCCACCATACCCCAAGATTCTCACTACACCTTTCTAAACATACTGGAAAATATTAAGATAGAACCAAACACCCTAATACTGGGTGATTTTAACTACCCTGCCATTAACTGGGAAAACTACTCATGTCCCAACACCTTTTAAGAGCGGTTCTTGGAATTCATAAATTCCAATGCCCTGATCAACTAATCCATAGTCCCACCAGGGGCTCCAATATCCTAGACCTGGTCATTACCAACATGGGAAATTAATGCTCCATACCTATGGTCACCCCTCGTTAGTCAGGTCTGACCATAAGCTAATCACCCTTAACATCCACATCCCACCCCCACCCCAGTAAAGAAACCACCATAAAAACTTCTCCAAAGCCAACTTCATGCTACTCAAGTCAGAAGTGACAAACTTCATAACACCCATGCAGACGGGAACTGAAAGTTCAACTGCTGAATCCTACACTAAAGCACATCCACTCATGCATGAATCGTGCCATCCCAAATAGAACCAAAATGCTCTCATCCAAAAAAAGGAAGCCAATCTGCTGGTCCCCTGCCATAAACAAACTTTACAACCAAAGGAAGAAACTTTTGAGAAAAGGAAAAAAATCCCAGGCAAAAAACTCCCTTACTAGCCTCAGTAAGAAACTGAGATGCCTCATAAAATCCTCCAAAGCTAGTTACTTAAAATAAAATTGCCAAAGATTCCAAAGACAACCACAAAGCATTCTATAACTATGTCAATAATCTAAATGGCAATGCTCAGATCTGCTCTGAGCTAAAACAGAATGGCATTAAATATACTGATCCAAAGGATATTGCCAATAACCTGGCAGATCGATTCAGTGCCAACTTCACCCCACCCCCTAAATGGCCCATCTCAATACGGAAGATTGCCAAATTCCAGTAATAACGGTCACACAGGTACAAAACGCACTCTCTAAAGCCAAGAATACAGCATCCATGGGACCAGATGACATCGGGCTGTGTACTACATGAACTACAATATGAACTGGCACCTCACCTAAGTGTCATGTTTAATCATAGCCTCACCTCAGGTTTTGCCCACTGAGTGGCGCAGAGCTACAGTTATCCCAGTCCACAAGGGGGATCCACCTTGGATCCTGGAAACTACCGTCCCATCAGTCTGACAAGCCTTATCTGCAAGGCCATGGAGCGTATTATCATGGAACTTATAAACAGAGACATTGGCAACCTTCAAACACTGGACCCCCCAGTTTGGGTTTGTGAATGGCCGATCTTGTCTCCTGAACCTGATTGACTTCTTTGAATCAGTCTCCAGAGCCATGGACAAGGGTAAGGTGGTCCACACAGCCTATCTAGACCTTGCCAAGGCCTTTGATACCATCCCCCACTCTGGAATCATAGATAAACTTACTAAGTTGGGCATTAATCCCTATGTCACCCAATGGGTTGCTAAATGGCTTACTGATAGAGCCCACACTGTAAAAGTAGCCGACTCCAAATCCAGCTCCAGACAAGTGACAAGTGGAGTACCTCAGGGTTCAGTCCTGGGGCCGCTCTTCTTTGGCCTAAGTACAGGTGAACACTAAGGGACTCTGGCTAACAAAGTTTGCAGATGACTGCAAACTGGGAGCCATTATTGAATCCCCAAATGATGTGGATACTCTACAAAAGGGCCTTACAGAAACAGATGCTTGGTGCCAGAGAAATGGGCTCAAGCTCAATGCCAATAAATGTATTGTTATCCCCTTTGGGAAAAAACATGTATCCATGAATTACCATATAGGTGGCAGTACACTAAACACAGAAAGTGTGATAAGAGACTTAAGGACACAGGTGGACAGTGGTCTCACCTTCGATAACCACATTGCCACAACAGTCAGGAAATCCTTCTATGTGGCACACCTCATCACGAAGGGCTTTTCATCCAGAAAAAAGGAGGTCATTGTCCCACTGTACTCATCCCCCATTAGAACCATTATAGAATACAACACCCCATTTGGTATGTACCTCTCAAGACATCTGCAACAACTGGAAAGGCCTCAGAAATACCTCACTAAAAGAATCACAGGCCTAAAGCAGATGCCCTACTCTGACCACCTTAAAAAACTCCAGCTATACTCATCTCTGCTTAACATACAAGGCCATGTCAAACCCAGAGCTGCTGGACATGCTACACTTAAAGAAATCCCAATCCCTCAGAGCTACACGCTCAGGGATCTAAACCTTGTCATCACAATAAACAAAACATGCTGGAGGGATAGGTTCCTAACCCAGAGACTCCCCAGACTCTGGAATAGATTGCCCATACATGTCAAGCAGAGTGCCTCTTTGGACCTCTTCAAGAGGAACCTTGACGATTGGATGGGAGAAAGGAAATTCACCCAGGGATCACGTCAAGCCCTGCTAGACAGGGGTCCAGGAAAGTAAATAATGTGGGAAGAAATAGCCAGGGAATTGTTATGGCTAGGCTTGTATAGGCCCTAGGGCTGATAGCCTAGTACCAACCTATGAACCTATGAACCTATTTAGAAAGTGCAGCTTGTACCTGCATAGTCGTTAGTACAGGGGCCCTGTAGTGTACATGGATATATACTAAGTGTACCTGTTGGGGGTGGGAGGGAGGTGGGAGTGGGTTTAGGTTCTCTGAGACCCTATCTGGATGAACCGGTGCTATTTCTGTAGGTGCAGTACTTCCCATGCTATAGTGCTGTGCAGCATGGCAGGTCTTGTCATTGCCATTACGATTAATGACACAGCTATAGAATGCTCTGTGCGTGGCCTCATAATATGTGGCTGATTAGTTTCACAGTAGCTTTGTGTGATTTTGTATAGTGTATCTGCATCTTACTGAGGCTGACCAGGGATCACCTACGCTCATGTGTGTTCACTCTTGCAACAGTTACTACCTTCTGTGGTACAGTTTAAAGCATGGTACCACCAGTTTGCCTACTTGTATGTGTTGGGTTGAATCCTGGTTCTGTTTCAATGGCACAATCACTGCACATATGTGACTACTTAAGGTTCATTTGTGTAGGATTTAGCATTTGCACATGCATTTTTCATCTGCATGGGTGCCATGGCACTCACCACTCTGCTCTTAGGAAACATAACATTGGCATTGGAGACTAACTATGTGTAGCATACTGTTAACCCTGTTTGTGTGACTACTGTGATCCAGGTCAGTGGGGTTGATGGAGTCCAACATGCATTGAGCGCAGGTGTTGGTACATGAGGAGTCTTCCCAGTTCATACTGGAATAGTTGAGAGTAGCCATTGTTATGGTTCTGTCTCAGACCTAATCTTCCCCATTACAGTACATTTTGACAGTTGGGATGGCCACAACCTGGTGGGTGATCTGTCTCAAGGTACATTTTGAATTCCACTTTGGCACAAAGGTAGTTGCTCAGCATAATGCATCTGATGTTATGCAAGTGCAATTAGCGTGGTGGTGTACATATCCTTCAGGAATATGGACACACCTGCAGCCCATGTGTTCCAATAAAGGATAATGGGCAAGAGATGAGGTATGTGTTATAACATGGTCATGCAGGTGTGCTCTCCGGAGTGTTGAAACATGTCTCAGCCACTGCACAGATATGTTCTCCATGTTAGGGATTGACATATGTGTGGCCATATAGTGTTTCTGACATGTATCATTGTGTAGCGAGACCCGCAGTTTATTGCTTGGCTGCCCCTGTAACAGCAGTGGACCATCACTTGAACCGTGCCTGATAAAGGCACTATAGGGGAAGCATGAGCCCTAGGCAGTATCCAGATTCCCAGGGGTGACAGGTGCAGGCCCTGTCTGGCAAAGCACCATGGTCTGTCAACCATGTTATCCCAGGATGATAGATACTGGATACCCTGTGACATGCACCACTACACTAGACAGTTGTGGAACACAATCCTTTTGTCCCTGTACTGCAGTGTCATTCTGGCCAATGGCAGAATGCTACTCAGGCCTTGGGACATACCTGCATGGGCTACAAGACCTGACAATTCCTACATGTGTTTCCATGCAGTCCAGGCTACTGCATCACAGGTCCTGCACAACAACATGGAATATGCCAGAGCCATGTGTGTAGTTCAGAAGGTGGTCTGAGTGTATGAGTATGTGGCTAATCATGGCAGACAGGCAGCTGACAGTATGTATGCCCTCGTATAGGTTGGTGTGTACCATAGTGCTAGAGTTTGCATTCACAAATGAGTACTGTTTGGCATGTTTCCTGTCATGTGTTCAGAGGTGTGGCACAATTATGCAAACTATGTCATACAGTTTGTGTATTTGTGTCTGTCTCATCCTGCTTGGGGGGGTCACTTGTTTGGCCAGATATTTAGATGCGTCTGATAATGTGTGTGATTTCCGGTAGTGTGTGTGGGTGTCCTTACTGTATTCTGGTAAGAGTATGTGCTGGTTGTGTTGATGAGCTGCATGTGTTAACCTACACCTCATGACTGTCCAGTCCAGTCATGGCTGTAGACTGGGCTGCCTTCCAGCTTCCCCCTGTAGCTGTATATATGTGTGTGTGTGTGTGTGTGATATATATATATATATATATATATATATATATATATATATATATATATATATATATATGTATGTATGTATGTATGTATATATATATATATGTGTGCATGCGTATATATGTATATAGATATATAGATTATTGCATACGTTTATCAGTACCTCCATAGATGTGTAGATGTTTTTAACCTATCTGTATATCTGCATATATATGTAGACTTGTATATATCAACATATCTCTATGTATCTCTCTCTATATATATCTATATATGAGCATACACCTTTAAATGGGTACATGGCAGGTTGTCCTATTTTAACACATTCCTCCCTTTTGTGTTTTAACCTGTCTGCATATACAACTGGGATAGGTACATCCCAGGTAGCGTAGTGTTAGGTTACTCTGAGGATGGAGTACATGGTTGCGGGTTCTCCTCCTGGGAGGTGTTATTATTTTACCTCTCAGAGTAGGCACTGGTAGGGAAAGTGTGGATAACGCACATTTACATGGTTGTGACCAGGTTTGTCTGTGGTCTGCACGACGTTAAGCAAAGGTCAAATGTGAATTGCTTCTCCGTTTACCGTGTATCAGTGCCGCTTACCATCACACAAACACATGGAAACCTGCTTACAACTGCTTAAGAGTGCTTTAATCCACCATGCATCCAAAAGCCCTTATTCTGGCCCTCAAAATAACCTAACAGCCCTTGAACCCGGGAACATGAACACCACAGTCATCGACCCCCAAACTCACTGAGCTTCACGTACTCTTGAAATAACAACATATAGCAAATGTACTGTGAGACAATACATTACATTCCTAACTACATTAGGCATAGCCCCTCATTGACACACTTCAAGGGAAACCTTGTTGTGTGAATGGGTAACATACTATACACCCCTGGGATCATGTGTCCCAGAACTATACAAGCAGGGGGTGGGGGAGCCTGTCCAGTTTGATAGCTGCAAGACCTGTTGGGGGAATTGATAGGTGTTGAATTGCCCTATTAACATGCCCTCTTTAGATCATGAAGTGCCCCTATTACCCTCCACAGCTCCAGTCTTCAACAGCTTCCAGCAACTCTGCCTGGAATTGCTTCATTGGCTATGCTTGGCAGTGGCTCAGTTACTTCATCAATGGTGCAGGGAAGACCAATACACTGTTGCTATGCTTCTAATTGCCCTTGGGCAGATATGTAGTAGGCTGTCTGTGAACCTCTAACATACAGGCCATCACAGCCATAATATGTGAATAAACAGACTTTCAGATCACAATATACAGTGAGAACTCACCATGTAGTCAGGAAACAGTTGAGTACAGCAGAAACATATGGAACACTGATACTTAGTCACTCCAAAAGCCTATCTTGGAAGCTAGAAGACTTGTATAAGTTTAAGGCTTTCTATTGCTTACCAGTAGGTTACCTACAGGGAAGGTGAAAAACAAGCACAGACGGGGAACATGCATGCAACGATACCATACCGGCCTATGTGTCAGCCTTACGCTTTGGAATACTGGCCAAGGCTATTGGAGCACCCATGGTGCCTTATTTAGGAGACTCTGAAAGGTGAATACCAGCTCCGTAAACAGCACAATAGCAGATTCAATGAGAGTTATGCTACTCAACACCAGGGGTTGTGAACTCAACATGCATGCACTCACAACACTCCTCCGGATGGACAACATCAACATCTGTGCATTAACTGAAATCTGTCTTAAGGCTCCTGAGAGCACACTAGCACTACTAGACTACAACCCATACCACACATTTCAGCCACAGAACATGGACTGAAAGACATTGCGGGGCTGTATCCATATTCATCAGGGATACCTACACCTCCAGGTTAGTGGGGCAGCATGATACCTCTGTGATCATCCATGTGCAGCTAACATCAACCACAACTGCAATGTGGAATGTGGCCTGCTATGGATCACCCTCCATGACCCAGGACCTCCACTCCACCTACCTGGAGACAGTGGAGAACACAACAGTCCTAACACACACCCTGGCATTGGTCGATGTCAACTACCATACCATTAACTGGGAAATGTACTCTGGTAGTCACTTCTAGGACCAGCGCTTCCTGGAATGTATCACCTCATATGCCCTGTATTGGGTGGTAGACTCCCTAATGTGGGGTGGAAACTACTAGATGTGGTCATCACCAACATGGGCAACAGGTGCACTACAGCAGAGGTTAACCGGTCACTGGTTAGATCTGACCATGAACTATTCACTGTTTCCACACCCTAACATCTCCTCCACCCATGGATACCACAGTGTATACCTTTCCTACAGCTAAATTTACACTACTAGTGACAGGGTGGGTGGTTTCACAGCCCCCACACTAAGGGGAAACACTGCTCAAGATAAAGACAGATTTACAAATGCGATCTATAAGCACCCACACAGATGTATGGATTGTGCAATCACTGGTAAACCAAGACTCACTCCTCTTAGACAAGGACACCGGTCTGGTGGACCTCTGCAATAAACAGGCTATACTACAGAAGTAGGACAGTGTTGCAGACACACAGCAAATCCCATGAAGGGCAGACATCTGTGACCACTATTAGTATGATATGTAGGTCCCTCACAACATCATCTAAGGCTAACATCAGCAGGAGAATACGCAAGGATTTTAAAGATAACCACAAAGCCTTCTTTGGCTATGTCAAGGATCTAAGTGGTGACACACAGATTTGCACTGTTCCGGTGAAATATAGCACAAAATATGCTGACCCTACTGATATCACCAACATCCTTGCAGATACATTCAGTGCATACTTCACCCCCTAAAGAGCCCACAACACTAGCCGAAAGATACAGTATCCCAACCATCAGAGACACACAGGTAGAAATGGCCCTTTCTAACAGCAGAACACAGCATCAATGGAGGCAGATGTTGACCCAGACTGCATCTTGCAAGCTATACAAGACAACCTGCCCCCACCTAATTAAGCATTCCTACCTCAGCCTCTCCACAGGCTACATGCCCATACAATGGCGCATGGCAGTGGTTATTCCACTCTCATCAAGGTGAAATCACAACTGACCATGGTAACTACCACCCCATAAACCTGACTAGCCTGGTCTGCAATGGTATGGTTCGCATCCTCATGGCACTCATTAACAATGACATTGGTAACCTTCAAACACGTGGCCCAACCCAGGTCAGCTTGGTTAAGTGCAGTTCATGCCTACTGAACCTGTTCGACGTCTTACATACAGTCACCAAGACGTTAGATGATGGGGGAGGTGGTTCACACATACTACCTGGACCTCACTAAGGCTTTTGAAACCATGCCCCACTCAGGTATTATTAATAAACACACCAGCCTGTACATACATCACCCATACATCACAGGTTGGGTTGCCAACGGGCTTGCACACAGAACCCACATGATATGACTAGCGGTCTCCAGGTCCAACTCTTAAACAGTTACAACTGGTGTCCCACAGGTCTCAGTCCTGGGTGCCCTACTGTTTGGCATGTACATCTCAGATATACAGACAAACACAGGTGGACTACGGCAGACCATGTTTGACAATGACTGCAAACTGGGAGCCATGACTGATAGTCCAGCTGACACGGACATCCCTCAAGGGGCCTCAAAGAGAACATCACAGGGTGCCAATGACGCAGCCTCCAGCCAAGTGCCACTAACTGCATGGTCATTCCATTGTGGAATTGGCACCCACATATTAACACATGAGTGGCAGCCACTTTAATACAGACGAGGTAATGGGGTATCTGGGGACTAAGGTAGATAGTGATCTCCCCTTTGACAATCATATCTCCTCAGTAGTTAGGACATCCTTCTATGTAGGCCATCTGATTACTACTGGATTCCCATCTAGACATATTGGGGTTATAGTGCCCCTTTACTCATCACTCATCATTCCCATCATAGGGTATAATAACCCATGTGGGATGTACTTCAATGGACACGTCCAACAGCTGGGGGGGTCCATGAATGTACCTCACCAAGGGAAATACTAGCCTCCAACATATGGCCTATGCAGCCGGACTGAATAAACTCCTGCTTTACTCAGTGGCATCTCGTTTACCCAGATATGATCTCCACTGGCCAACACAGCCATGTTGAACTCAGGCTTGATGGATATGCTCCACCTATGGGAATCCATGTCACAGTGAGCCATACACTGTAGTGCGCTGACCTTGCCACAACAATAACCGGAGGATGCTGGAGGGACAGCTTCCTGTCACAGACACTCCCCATACTTTGGAGCAACATCCCTAACTACATTATACAGAGCCCCTCACTAACATTCTGCAAGAGAAACCTTGAATGGTGGATGGGGAACAGTAGATGCACCCGAGGGATCCCGCCATTGGCTCTGCTCCACAGAGGGATGGTTAATGAATCAATGGGTGGCAAAAGCCGACACATTTTGGCTGGCCTTATGAATGGCCTCTGGCACTTGGCCAAGTACCTACCTATGAATCTATACATACCATATCTGCACATGCTGTCAGCTTAATTTACTGTTCATGTGTTGACTTAACTTGTCCCAAAGCAAGCCTCTGCAAGTAAGGCATCTGCAGGGTCCTAAAACACTAATGTGAACCAAATATGTGACCTTTGATGCACTTTAAATAATTTTATTTTGGTCCCCATGGTTTGCTGGTCATTTATTTGGTTGACTTACCTTGTGCCAATGGCTGTTGTGTGTGCAATAGTTGAGGGTTGCCTATGTTGGATGCACACAGTAGACTGCCAATACACTAGGCACGCCTCCATCTGCCTACTGGGGCTGGCTCAGGGTGTTCGTGGTCTGAGTACTTCTGTGCCTGTGGGGCCCTTGGCAATGGTGGTGGGCTGTGAGGGCCTTCACCATTCTGTCCCTGCTGCAGCTGCTTCCGCAGGACCATATTGTGTAGCATGGCACACACTATGAAGATGTGGGCACATTTGCCTGGAGAGTACTGCAGGGCTCCACCAGATATGTCCAAGCAATGGAACTGTGATTTCAGCACCCCAAACACAAGCTCTATGATGATTCTGGTTTGTGCGTGTGCCTCATTATAGCATTCCTGCATGGGTGTGTGTGCATTTTTGATGGGAGTCATCATTCACAGTTCCAGTGTATAGCCAGCATCCCCTACCATGGGGCCATTTAGGATGTCCTCCCTGGCAAATAACCGATACAGTTGTGAGGCATGCCAGATGTGGGAGTCGTGATAGTTTCCAGGGCTGCCAGAACACACCTCCATGATAATGCCCTGGGCATTGCACACAACCTGGCAGTTGATGGAGGGGTATCCCTTGCAGTTTATGTAGCACCTACCCTGCTCACCAGGTGGTGACTTGATGTGTATGTGCATGTAGTCTATTGTACCCAGTACCTCCAGGTATTCTACCACATGGTGGAAGAGACGCATATTGCTGGCCAACATCTCCTGTGTTTGGAGGATGTATATGTGCTCATTGGCATGTGGTAACATGGCATCCAGGAACTGGTGTAGTACCCTGGATGCTGATGCCTGTCAGATACCCATGATATCCCCAGTTGGTCTTTGAAAGGTACCTATAGCTAGTATTCTCAGACTTACACATACCTTCATATCCACTGGGATGGGTTCCCCTCTGTTTGTTCTGGCTCTGAGGTGTGGCCTGCACAGCTCCACAAGTTGCTGTAGGGTGTCCCTGTCCACCCTGTAATGCTCTACTATCTCCAGATCATGTAGCCCCTGGTAGGTTACCCTGGGTCTGAACACTCTCCTCCTCCTCTGGTGCCTGTGGTGGTCATGTGCATCATCCTCCACACCACCTTCAGTCTCCAACACATGCTGGTGGATCAAAGCTATAGCAGCCCCTAACATGTACATAATAAAAGTTCCCCATCTGTATACACCACTGGTGCAGAGTGTATGGGAATACACAAATGTGTGTGAGGTGCTTTCACACTTTATAGTATTGCGCTATGGATGCTGTTGATGTAAGTGGGAGTGTTTGAGCTATTCCAGCTGCTGCGTGTCTTAATTATGGGTTTGCAATGAGTACTGCATGTGTGGGGCTTTACTGTGGAGATCTACTTGCCTGTCTTGATTAATCTGTTGCCCTTTAATTCACTTTTAGTCCTGGACCCCCTCCCATTATCAGGCATTCATCCACCTGCTGTCTTTCTTGTTTTGTACTTTCCCTACTCAGTTATGGCGAAATGTGCCTTGTAGCTGATATACTGCATATCGCCTTTGTTCTGCTTTGACACTTTGCTGTTTTCTTTGCAGTACAGCCCCTCCTCTTCCTTGTTCTGCAGGTAGCTGCTTGCAGCCTTTTTAGCTGTTGACAGTGGCCCACTGTGTCATTTGTACTCCAATTTAACTGTTGCAGCATTTCCTTATTTCTTTCCTATATCCTTCCTGTTTCAGCTGCAGTGTGTGCTGTGCATACCAATTTACTGGGTTTACATGCATTTTCATCTCCATTCACATGCATACACGGTTATCTTGTGTACTCTCAGCTAAGCATAGCTATGGGCAATTTGATGCACCCCTATCCTGCAGCTTTGCCTAGCTAGGGGCAGACCGGTTTAGCAATGCTCCAGTGTGCTTACAGCAATGACAACACACCCCTCTCTTGATGTCATCTTTATCTCAAGGGCTCACCTCGGTGTTATAACGCTACTCTGTGGGTGCATCCTTACACCAGCGGGGGATCTGCGATTCACTATTACTCCTCTCATTTGCATGGCATTGCCAACTAATTCCTAGCTACTGTGCATAACACTGTCACTGCCCCTTAGCAACCCTTGCGCCATGAGTATGGTGTAGCATGCCTGCCATTGACTGTTATGGGGAAATTGTTATATGTGTTTCATTGCAGTTTTATTCTATATTTTTATATATTCCTTGCGATCCCCTTTGTGCACCGCTGCCCTGCACTTCCACGTCCCAATAGTGCGACTATATATATTAAATGTTAATTTTATATTTTGTACATTTTTTATGCCAATGGCTATATATTTAGCTATTGGCATATATTAACAATATAATACATGTGTTTGGTCGGCTGTCGTGGCTCTGATTTAATGTTTGCAAAAATGTAAACCGTTTTTTTACGGTTTACATTTCTGCATGCATACACTATGCCTCACCACTTCCTGAATCATTACATACCTTCATTTGCATGCTACACTGCTGCAAATGGGGTAATTACCATACAGGGCTCAGGAGCTGTGTGGGCGTAGCGTACGTAGGTAGTGCACATGGGAACGGCTCGTACCTGAATCGCTCAGTAGCCATCTTTGGTGTTAGAACGCCAATGCTACGCCTGCACCTGGCGCACACTTCATGAATCCCGGGGAATGACTTCTTTCAGGGTACAGAATATGACACTGGTTAGCAATGTATCTTATTGAGGTATCATTGCATTGGAAATACAAGTCCTACACATTTTACCAGTGGGGAAAAGATTTTTTTTAAACATGAAATCCTCTAGGTCAAATGCCATGGTCTGAAGAAGCAAAAGTGCTATAGTCAGATTTTAGCCTTGAGGCAGCACTGAAATATGTAAGAATAAAATAGCTTTTTTAGTTATATTTTCATATAGGTACATGTCAGTACCTGAATATTTTTAATTGACCCCTTCACTCCATTTTAGAGACCTAAACCAATGCTACCACATCAGTACCACCAAATGATGTGGCAGATGCTTACCCTGATGTATATCCTGTTTCTCAAATAGTCTGCTCATACCTATCAAGTAGAGTATTTCCCTAGCATCCTTTAAAGCCACTCTGGATGACTGTATAGGTAATCTCAAATTTTCACTAGGGATTTATGGAGAAAGTCTACTTAATGAGGGGCACTGCGACTCTCCAACAGTATTTATTTATTTATGTGGTTCAGCTTCTCAGTGGTTTCCTTTGGCCCTTAGCTTAGTGAAAACTATGAACTTAAGAAATGTTAAAATGGGGACTGGTATATGGTTTTTCATGCATATGTATCAGCTGCAATGTTTCAAGGACCTTATAGCCTGACATTTTACATAGTACATCACTGGTTCAGAATATATCTCTACTGAGTTGTCATTATACTAACACTACAAGTCATATGTTTTCCTGAACAGTGACCTTTTTATGACTGGAATTATGATTTCTCTACGCATCACAAAACCTTAGATTCATATGCCGCAAAGTATATTATGTAAAATAAAGCTGTGTATATTTCTTTATGCCCAGACTCACAGACAACATTTTCAGTAAAAGATTGTGTAATTCAAATTATATCTGAAATGTAGTCCTCTATTGCAAGTACCACCAGCAGTTTCATATAGGCATGTGCATGTTTTTTTTATTTATTGCTGTTTGGTTCACAGCAAACATATAATTTCAATCTTTATGCTGCAATGTGTAATCTGTCTGGTACATGTCTTTAGTGTCCTGTTATGAAATGGGAGCCAAAGAATTATACTCTTTTCTCACAAAAGTTGTATTTTCTGCCAAAACAAACTATAGTAAAATGTACATATTTTAGTTGCTCTGATAGGCATTCAGATTTTTTTGACTGTGCATTCTCTTAACCTCTCTTAGGCCATGCAGTATACAGAAAAAAATGTACTATTCAGGTGCCTTGAACATTTCATAAAAATATCTTGAAGCATAAAAAGGATTTTGCTGTTTGAAGTTAGGGTCATTTCATGCTAGACTGAACTTTTCACAAACTCCAACATCTGCAAAACAATCAGTTAAAAACACAAGTGTAGCTTTCATTCCTCTTCAAATGATTGCCAAGGAGTCCAGGATGTTTCTATGCTCTGGGATGATAGTCCTTCATTACCAATAGTACCACTGAATCAGAGGCAACAAGAAATCCTTACCTAGATGACTGGCTGCTAGCTACTCCAACATGCACCAGTCTTAAGTTCTGTAAGGAAATCTCTTCTAAGTCTATTCCAGTCTTTAGAAATCACAGTGAAATCCACAGTCACAGATGGAGCTCTCTCATTTGCTCACATATGTCAGGTGCTTGCTGGGCACTCACTATATATTGAATGGCAGATCTTGCAGATCTTCCTTTAGACAAGATCCTCACTTTGTAGTGCATGGGGATCCAGATCATTCAAGCTCACTCATATCCCACCTCACTATGGAAAAGCCTTGGAAATTATGGCAGAAAATATTTACTTGATTCTGAATGCCATGTTTCATATCAGAGCTCTACAAAGGACTTTAGAAGTTCAGTTGTCACATCTGACAAAACCCATGATACAGCACATAACAGTATCCAGAACCTCCATGTCTCACTTGAAATGCTGGAACTGGACTCTAACATAAAATCTGAATCTGGGCAGTACCTGTTTCCACCATTATAGTGGCTACCGCCATGGATGGCTCTATTCTTTTAATGAGTATATTAATTGAAAATTTGCATTATTTTAGAGATGGGGATATTTCTTCTAACAGTACAAGCTTTTCAGGATTATCTTCATCAAAGTGCTGTTGTTGTCCACTCCAAGAGCTTTGTAACAGTTGGTACATGCACAAACAGAAAGAAACCAATTTCCTTATCCATTTGTTGAGAGGCAGTGAGAATATGGGAATGGGCGGTGTCCCAAAATGTTCTCAAACTGCTTTCTGTATGCCAACCACATTCCTGGCATACCTCACAGTTGTCTAATATTTCCTGGAAATTCTATTTTTTATTTAAATAACAGGAAGCCATAAAATACAAGTAGCTCCTTTAAATTCTGAATATTTACAGTCTGTCCAGCTGTGCCACCAGCCCACTGCTTGCCACTGTCACTAAAGATGTACCTATACACATGTGTATGTATGTTGTGTGGGTGTGAGGTAAGACTAGTTAAAATCTAGCAGCTTGCCACTGGTTGTAGCATAAGGAAGCTGTGAAACCACGGCAAATGGAGCTTCTTAAATATGTCCTATCCGTATGAAACTGCACTCATATTTAACTGAGTTTAGAATCGACTTTTTACTGCTGTTCAGAGCTGTAACTAGTTAAATTACCACCCCAGGCAGTCCACAGATTAACATCTCCCATCAAACCAAAATAAAAGCAAAAAAAAAGCTCCTGCCCATTTACAACATTGCTACAGTTACAGAGTTACATACAAAGAAGTAACACAAAAATTAATTTGCTTAGCAGTCACAATTGTTAAAATGAATGAATATCGGCCGGCCAATATGGAATGCCATTGACCATACATTGCCATTACTGCAGTTCTGCCTGATCAGCATTGTCAGTTGCACTATGTAACAACTTGTGCCTGGGGCAGCCGCACCCTTTGCCGCACCCTCACTATGTCTCTAGAGCTGCTAAGCACTTCACTGTACTTTTGTGTGTTTGCTATGTAGACTTCCTTCATATATCATACAGTGATTCTTTGCTTTTGCTCCTTTGGACTGAACTACAGTACAGTTCAGCAGTGATCTTTATTTTCAGCATTATCATAGCAACTGGTTTGCATTTGTGCTAAACAGTGGACTGTTTGCTGCTTATAAAAGTGTAAGTTGTCATTCTCCAAACAGGTGAGTATGCATTAAACATCTTCATAGCATAAGTAGCATTATTTTACAAAATAGCACAGTTCTGTGCTGTGTGCATATCATACATAGGAAGATGTGTAGGACCTTTTATAGCATCTTATGCCATTTTATATGAGTGAATATCATAGGACAGCTTATAAAACTAAATCATTCTCAAATGGTGTGGCTGTGTCTATTGCCAGACATGTGCAATGTTATCTATCAGGTATATAGACTGCCCCTGTCATTGCTGTCTGCCATAGAGATCTACTAGTTGTGCTCGAGATGCATTTGCCCGAGACACACGTCCTCGCTGCCATTTGATCATTTCGAAAAATGCTCTACCTCACTGTAACTGATCTCCCTAAACTAAACATTCTTTTCAAAGCCCAATATTTTCTACTCTTACCAGAACTCTGATCCTAGCCCTAAAAACTCCCACTCATTTTGAAACCTTAAAATCCTTTGTGACTTCCTAAACCTAAAATTAGGATTGATCCCTAAAACTAAAACTCCCCTTCCCCTCCCTAACGCTAAAGTCCACAGTAACTCCCTAAACATAACATCTCCTTCTCCTCCCTAATCCTAGAGTCTTTTTCACTTCCTAAACCTAAAATCCCCTTCACCTCCTTAACTCTTAATTCCTGAACACTCCCTAGACCAGAAATCCCCTCCTGCCAATCCTAATGTTGCCAGTCACTCAGCACTACACTCCTATTCCAGCTCAGTAAAGCTAGCATCACCTTTCACTTTCCCCTTGCCCACTTACGTAGTTTGTGAGCAATTCCTGTCCCTTCATCTCCTAGGATGTTAGCAGGTCATGTGAGGCTGTTGTTTGACTGAGGTCCTGTTTGAGTTTGAGCATAAGCAGCTGCTCACTTGAGCTAATAGCCACTTGTGTCCCTGGCCACATGGTAGTAGAATTTGAGCAGCTGGGACTTAAGCAGCTATATTTTCCCATCTCATAGCAGTGCAAAGAGTATGAGGTACTATAATATGAATATGTCAGCACATATGCAGAGACTCTGCACTGGTTAGATACGTATGCAGGGTTCAGTCTTATTTGTAATGGGGTGGGTAGCTAGGTAGCTGTGATGCTCACCTGCTAACAGAAAGCTGCCAGTGACTTGTGTGGTTATGGTTGCACTGACATCAGAGTGGTAGCAGGGCATTTTAGCACCCCATGCCACACACCTGTTTAACATTCAGCACTTTCCATTGCATTTGTAACAGGTGCCAGCACAACTTATTAGGTTGCTACATTATGTATACCATTGATGTTCAGAAGCACATGCATTTTCCTTCCCCTTCTCTTACCCATTTGCCCTGATGATGCGACAGGTGGACAGGTACATGATGCTGGTGGTTAAAAGGCAAAATTACATCAACATAATAACTAACTGATAACTCGGAACAGAACCTTATCACATCTTATAAACTAGCAGATAGTTTCCCTCTGTTCCTTCCTTCTTACAACTCTGCTAATGAATACTGTAGTGACAACTGCATTTTTTTACTTCTAATTTTAGAACATTTTGTGATACATTGCGTCATTGCATTTGTGTTTTCATATTCCATTCCTGTCTCTTTCCTTTTTTGGTTTAATACTACAGAGTAAGTGGTTGTCTATGCAGTCATTGTGCATTTTCCATTTGGTTATACACCTTTACACCTATAAGATCATCAAGGCAAAAGGAGAGGGTGAGGATAATTCATACTTTTCTCAACACCCAGGGGACACTAAAGCAGGTAGCTGAGTGTCAGCTACCAGACAGCAATGCTATGGCTTGAGATAGCATGTAACATGTCCTATTATGTCTGAAGTTGAATCCTACCAATCAGCAGTGGGTCATAGCTACTGTGGTCAGTGCCTGTACTATGGCAATGCACCAGAGCTATCTCCCAGAGTAGTAGATGTCACAGAAACCCAATATAATGAATGCAAATATCTGATTATATTTGGTCTTGAACTTCACTTTCTAGTAATTGCTTTATGGCTATGTCTGCCTGCTCTTATCCTTTCATATCACTATTCATCATGTACCCTACCTTCTGTGCTATCTACACTGCCTTGCTTTTTCATCACCCCTTCATAACTGCATTCCAGCCTGGCTGGCTATGTGCAACCCCAGTGATGGTGCTCATCACATCCCTCAAAGTCTGTTTTCCATTTCTTTTACATGTTATCAGCTCTAAATACCAAGTTGCACTCTGAAATCCTGATAATTTACAGTTAGGCCTGCCTCACCATCACTGGACCTGTGCCTATGCATGTATAGTGTGTGTATGCAAGACTAATCAGGAACTAGCTGGCTTGTTACTGCTTGTGGCATGGGGATGCAGAGAAAACTCAGTGACTGGAGTTACTTCAGTGACCTGAGCTATTTAAAAATGTCTACTGCAGTTATAATTTACCAGTTTCAGGCTCGTCTTTTTATTGCTGAGGTATGTGTCATACACAGCTAAGGAGAGCTGTTTTGCTGAACTGCAGCCAGTACAACTGTACTCATTGTTTGCATGGTTTTACCATATAGGGGAATGACCATTTTCAGTTAAGTTGTATTTAACCACTAAGTTCCAAGGGGTCTAACAGAAAAAAACAAACAAAAAAAGTATCAAGAAAAATGAAATTGTTGCTCATTTCCCTGAATGATGTTTACTAGTGTGACTGGTGTATGTGGTGATAGGGGAGGACACAAGCAGTAGTGTTGTATGCAATTAATTAAACTCAACCAATCAAAAATAATGGTCATGTAGGACCATGTAACAATCTGGCGGCCACGGTGGTGCAGCGGTTAGCATTGCCGTCTCACAGCAAGAGGTTCTCTGGTTAGATTCTCGGCTGGGGTGCCTTCTGTGTGGAGTCTGCATGTCCTCCCTGTGGTTGCGTGGGTTTCCTCCGGGTGCTCTGGTTTCCTCCCACATCCCAAAGACATGCCGTAGGTGGATTAGACACTCTAAATTGGCCCTAGGCATGAGTGCGTGTGTGTGTGTGCCTTCTGTGGAAGGTAGCACACCGAGCTGGCAACTCGACACTGTAAAACTCCACTGCCAATCATGAGCAGACAGGTGATCCGCTGTGGCGACCCCTAACCAGGAAAAAGCCAGAAGAAGAAGAAGGACCATGTAACAATCTATTTTGAACCTGAGAAATCATGACTTACAGGAAATGAAATGTGAAATATCAATCCTCTTACGTTTAAAATAAAACACATTGATGGCGAAAAATTATTAAATAAATGAACAATACAGTTGCATTTTACTTATTTCAGGATTTACTTTTAACTGGTAGTGTGTGTCTCATGCATAGGTAAAATGTACTGTTGTTTTATGTAGTTTATCATTTTTTGTTCTCTCAGCCAGTGCATGTCTTTTGAAATCCACAAGAATTATTATTCTCCATTTCATTTTGTATATGAGGCTGACATCTGGGCATACATATTTTGACAGTGGAAGTTGGAAACTTTTAATGCAATATTTTGGCAGCTATAAGTTGTTAAAACATTATTTCTTCCTACATTTTTCTGTTGCTTTATTTGTTGAGGACACTATATGATACTGCAGATTCCAAAAAGTCATCCTTTGGAATACATTTTACAAATGCTTCCCACATTTTTTGTTTAAATGTGCAGAATACATTTAATATCTAGAACAGGCAGTTACAGAACCTGTGTTGCATTGTTCGCCGATTTATGGATTGAGAAATTCTTTGAATTTGAAATTAAAGGCCTGCATAGTGAACAAGATGAGTATGTAATATACTTTATTTGGATATGATTTTATTATTTATGCTACTGTAGTGTTAATCCATTTACTATAAATGCATAATTTGGGGAATTATGTTTTGATGGTTTTGATTTTTTATCTTGCCTTTGTGAAATTCTTATGTCTGGTTTTGTATCTGTAGTTGTTATGTCTGTATCACCATAACCACCTCTCTCCCATTCACAAATACACACTTTCTGGCCTCTTCTTATATTTACAAAGATTGCAAGAATGTCATTGCAGCAATAGTAAAACAAATGTGTTTCTACTAAGGAAGTTTATTTGTGGACATGTTTCATGATGTTCCTCCTAGTTGGACAAGTGCAATTATATAAGTAAAATTCTCTAATAGATCTCTGTTGTAGTCAACAAAGCTTAATGGGATTTATCTACATATGAATCCACACCCTAGCACCACAAATAAAGGTAAACAAGGGTAATGGTGTGAGGGGCACATATATACATATACACATGCATGCACTTAAAATAGATAGTAGTAGATAGGCATAAAGAGTTAGGTCTAGAAAATATAAAATATTGCAAAACATACAGAAAACTGTTTACAAATAAGGAGAATATGTATTAAATTTTAGTATCAGTGAGTTGCTAAGAGGAAAAAAAGGAATGCATAAGTGGAATAGAAAAGGACTAGAGAGGGGAAGGCTGTCAGAACAGCATGATATTCTAATGTTGATACACATGGTGGTGGTATTAGGATGAAAAGAAAAATATAAAATGTAATGGAAAATAAATATATATGAGGAGACATTCTGAAGAAAAATTTTAACTGAAAAACAATAGGAATGTAAGTAGTTGTAGCAAATATGTCAGTGTCAAGAGGATAGAACCACTTTGGTAACAACGCAGGAAAGTTGTATTTTGTTTCTTTTTTTTTTTTTTTTTTTTTACTGCAAAGCAGTGAGATGAATTTATGAAAGTGTACACTAAATGTACATGATCTGTATTCAGGAACATCCCTGACACATTTTTTTGCTGTCTACCTTTATAAATCCCCTCAATATTTAAGGTTGCAAGAAAATCATTAGGATAACTAAAATTAGGAGGAACAACATGTGAGTTATGCTTGTGTTGTCTGTTTACTCAGAATGCTATACACTTGGTGTAGGTGCTAATGAATCTGACCCATTGATATTATGCTGCAGGGAAAGAATGCCAATGTGATTACGTTCTAGCGAAATAATCAGATAAATAAGATATGGGTTTTGTCACAAAAAACTGAGAGTCAGTAGGAAGAGGGTGACAACCATGGTATAGTATTTAGATGGAGTGATACAAGGGTTAATTTAAAAGCAGAAAACAAAACTAGTGATGGTGACAATGGCAGCTGGATACAATTACTTAAAGCTATGAGTTGGAAGTAAGTAAATAATTACATGGGAATAGGATAAGAGATTAATAGGAGTTTAAGGATGCTGAGGAAGATGATTGAATAACGTAAGCTTGGAAGGAAAGAAGAAAATGCAAAATGTGTGGTACAGTTACGGAAATGCTATAGGATAGAACTGGATAAAAATGAATGGAAGAAGAGAACTGGAGGAGTGGAATGGTTCGAAACTTGGATGGTGACAGATGAATAGCAGGCTGAGGCTTGTTGAGGAAGGGTGTTTTTGGATTGGCCAAAGAGGAAGGGAAAGGTAAAACACAGAAAAAGATAAAAGACAAAAATAAAGGTGTGTAGGTATACCACTATAAAAGAAAGAGTAGTAGATATAGATTCAAATCAGAGCCTGAGAAGAAAATGTTTATTTGCATCTACCTAAAATGAATGACTACTTTAAGAACTTCTACATAATAAATTTAGAAGTACTGCAGTGAATTAAAATCTGTCTCGGGGTTGTGTTAAATCATTGCACTAGATGTGAATGCAAATTAATGTAAAAATGAATACAAATAATTATTAACAAATTATATTTTTGTGTTGTAGGTGAATCAGTTAAAATAATTGCAGATGTTGAGAATCACTCAAGCCGAACAGTAGTGCCAAGAGCCTCCCTTATTCAAACGCAACTGTATTATGCAAGAGGCAAGTCAAAGAGTGTAAACCAGACTGTTATTGAAGTGGAGGGAGAGAAAATTAATGGTGGAGCCATAGTAACCTGGAATGGCAGTCTGCTAATCCCACCACTTAGTCCCTCCATTCTGAAATGTAACATTCTCATGGTGACATACACGCTGAAGGTAAGCAATTAGCTTTGCAATAATAAGGATATTTTATGGTTGGTTTTCTGTCTTAGATAATAAGAATGGCAAAGCCTTAGTTGCTTGTGAAAAGCATTAAGTTGTTTGTAAGTTACATTCAAGTTTAGCATTTTTTAAATTAATTTGATCTTTCTTATTATAATGATTGTCTTACTTGAGCAACCATTCAGATATGACATACTGAAATCTTTAAGAAGTAGCCATAAGTTATTTTTTTCACTGCTGTATGACAAAGCGTTAACAGAAATACGCGAATGTTGACTGTTTTATGAATTCAGCCAGCAAGCTTACAACTTACTGGCGTTCAACTTATATGTGTGGATTAAAGGACTTACCCAACTCAGCGAACCTCAAGAATGGGTTTTAGTATAGGTATTGCTGGAGTGGACAAGTCGTCTTCTCCTTGCTTCTAATGGTCACTGAATTTGGTTTCACTGGATTCTGTTGATGGTCCATGAGACAGTGAAAAACAGTGCACTTATATTTAAAATAAAACATTGGAACATACACTTTGCAGCAGGATTTATTATAACCACAACAGGTACAGGTTAGCATTTCTGTCCTTCCCAGCACAGCAAGTTTTAAATAGCATAAAATCACACGATGACTTGTTTCACTTGTCTATTTAATATCCCTCTCTTTAATTTAAGGTACACTAAAACCAGCCCACCTTAACCTAGACTTCTATTCTTAAACATGATTTTCAAGGAAATCACCTAATTTAACCCTGGCTGGACATTAGCTGCTAGTTTTATTGCCAAAACACCTCCTTTAAATAAAAATCAGTTTCCACACCCCCTCTGTGAGTCTTTCTATCACTGTGTCTAAAACATAAAACAGAAAACCTTTGGTGACTACTGCATGTTGTAGAATGGCTATATGGGACATTATATTCTTTGTACTTCACAAAATAACAGTGATCTTGGACCCTCATAAATAACTTCCTCTCTTCTTCCCCACATATAATGTATCAGAGAGGTCATATTTTGCTACATGAACAGCATTAACTGTCTGACATGTATCTTCCCTCACTACCACATATAAATTCTATATTTGGGTCCATAAAATAGGGACAATTTTCCATATAATGACAATACATGCAAGTCCCACAAGCATAAGCTCCCTTAGCCTTATTGATATAACTTCTTGAATTAACATCTGTAAACTCTATGCTTTTCTAACATTTCGTTTAATACAATTCCTTTGTATCAAGTAAAACTGAGACACCTTAGTAGTATGTTTGGAAATGACATAATTTCTTTTTAATATACTCCAGTTAGAAAGTTGTCATTCTTTTCACTTTCTCGATGTCCACATTAAACTCAATTCCCATCCTTGGAATCTTCTTCTTCTCATCACTATTATCATCCATTACCATACTATATTTATTTACTAACATAGGCTTAAATTTATATTTCCTTGCTTTTCTCACCTTTTCCAATGGTCCATTGACTGTCTTTACAGGATATCCTCTCTGTACAAACATACATTGAATTTCATTTATCTTAACTGAGCTGTACTTCATCTGTAGTTAAGGTGCTTCAACTTTAGTGGTGTTCACTCTGTATGGAACAGCTTTATGCCTTTCCCTTTGTATCTTAATCTTCTGGCTTTTGTTATTCCAGAGAGTCTCCAATATGGATGTTTGATGCTTTGTGAATGATGAAATACTTGTCAAAGTGACATGCTTTGATCTAAAATCAAGAAGCCTTTTACAACATGGCAGCTCCACTGCAGCAGTGGATGGTGTGATCCCTTATGACATCCCTGCCTGGGCCAGTAATCAAGGAACCTAGCACCACAAATAAAGGTATCCTCACCACTGACACTGGAGAGGGATGTTTACTTGGAACAAACAAAGATACACACAGTATTTCCAGATGCAGATCTCTGCACCAAACACAATTTCCCTTAAGAGCACACAGGGTACACATTCAGTCTGAGGGCTGGGTTTCTCTCTCTCTCTCTCTTCAGGCCCCCAATAAGCTTCCCCTACTGAATCAGCTGTAGAGGTGAATCCTCAGCCAAGTGTTCCAAGCCAAGTCTTCCACCACCCTCTCTCTGAAACCAGTGCTCTGTGTTCCTGCTCCAAGTAGCTGACACACACACACACACACACACACACACACACACACACACACACACACACACACACACACACACACACACACACACACACACACACACACACACACACACACACACACACACACACACACACACACACACACACACACACACACACACACACACACTGGGAAAGGCTGGCACAGATTTACCAGCTATGCCCAGACTATAAGGTAGGTACTGGCACCAGACCACTCCAAAGTCAGCTACAAGGGGTACCCAATTATACTGAGTAAAATGAATACTAATACAAATGTTAATGTATGAACAATGTAGCAAGGCTTGAGAAGCAGCCACAGTGTCGCCAAATAAATATAAGTACTCTCAAAGGTTAAAATATTCTCTAAAATACCAGCCACAATGAAAAGTTTAAATATATTTAATAATAAATAGTAAAATAACATAAAAATACTAAATATCTATTTATAATAAACACAAGAGTTCCAATCACAGGACATATTAAAAATAACACAGATGGAAAGAATCACACAGATACAGAGAAACAATACTTAACTAATCTCACTATATTTTTCTGACTGATCTAAAGAATTGCTTTTCCTTGGTTACTTACTAAAGCAAGGCAAGATGGCATGGGTGAGGGGTCCTTCTTCTTGGCCAGGTTTCAGAAACAGACTGCACTGAGACTTCTGCCCCATCTAGTATTAAAACTTCATTTCAGTGCTAGATTGCAGAATGACATCACATACATCTGCTCATCTGACTGGTTCCCACTTTACCTACTTTGCTAGAAACTGAACCAGAATTTAGCACATATGTGTTAACATACACACAGACAGATCTTTAGTGAGATATGCTGTAGCATCTAGAAGCTATAAAACCATTTCAAATCTTCTACACTTCCAGTGTAGCAATTAGTTCACCCCTAAGGAAAATACAGTCAAATTCCTAGTTCTGGTTTTCACAGACATTTAATCTCTGGCTGCAATCAGAACTGAAAGATACAATCTTTATGACCTAAACTAGGTTATTTAATTTCAGAATATTTTTCAAAGTTAGCTAGACTGAGATCAGCCTCTTCTCTTCCAGTATCCTCGGCTAACAATATATTCATTTCAGGAGTTGCAATGCAGTCTGAAATACAGGTATATTTCTTTTCTGTCCAGCAGGTCCCACTTGTTGGTACATTTTTTAACACAAACAGCTTTATAAATACATTTTCAAGCACAAGCATCTGTACAAATCAGTTTGATATACAAATGACATATAATTCTTTACAAAACTCCAGCTAGCTATGCTGGCATATGTTACACATCCACTACCCTACTTCTCCTGGCATAGCTGGCAATACCTCACATCATCACATCCCTGACTTGCCACAACCTGCTACCAAACATCCTTCTTACTGCATCCACCTCCCATGACCATATACTGTGTTCCTTTCACCTGCCCTGCCCACCTCTAACCTGAGTGGATAAAAATGTATGATGCCTGGGTTTCATGGGTGGCAGTGAAGAGATACCGAATAGCTGAGTAACTACAGCAGAGCTAGTAAGAGAGATGGCTAGAAAAGTGCTTGGTGTGACATCTGGAAAGAGGAAGGAGGACAAAGAGACCTGGTGGTGGAATGAAGAAGTACAGGAGAGTATACAGAGAAAGAGGTTGGTGAAGAAGAAGTGGGATTGTCAAAGAGATTAAGAAAGTAGACAAGAGTATAAGGAGATGAGGTGCATGGCAAAGAGAGAGGTGGCAAAGGCTAAGGATAAGGCATATGAAGAGTTGTAAAAAAGGTTGGACACTAAGGAGGGAGAAAAGGACCTGTACTGATTGGCTAGACAGAGGGACCAAGCTAGTAAAGATGTGCAGCAGGTAAGGGTAATAAAGGATAATGAGGAAAATGTACTCACAAGCGAGAAGAGTATGTTGAGCATATGGAAAGAGTACTTTGAGGGGTTGATAAATGAAGAGAATGAGATGGAGAGAAGGTTGGATGATGTGCAGATAGTGAATCATGAAGTGCAGTGGATTAGCAAGGAGGAAGTAAGGAAAGCTATGAAGAGAATACCTCAGAAAAAAAGAATCAAAGCCCTAAAGCAGAGCCCCTTCGCCGAAAAAAAAAAAACTCCAGCTATCACATCACATATCGTCGTCTACGGCGATCTCTGCTTAACATAGAGGAACCGGCTTGGGATGGGGGGAGGAGAAAATTCCCCAGGGATCACGTCAATAAGCCCTGCTAGACAAGAATAGCCAGGGAATTGTTTGGCTAGGCTTGTATAGGCCCTAGGGCTGATAGCAGGATGAAGAACGGAAAGGCTGTTGGTCCAGATGACATAACTGTGGAAGCATGGAGGTGTTTAGGTGAAATGGTAGTGGAGTTTTTAACTAGATTGTTTAATGAAATCTTGGAAAGTGAGAGGATGCCTGAGGAATGGAGAAAAAGTGTTTTGGTAACGATTTTTAAGAATAAGGGTGATGTGCAGAGCTGTAGTAACTACAGAGGGAATAAACTGATCAATCACAGCATGAAGTTATGGGAAAGAGTAGTGGAAGCTAGGTTAAGAAGGGAGGTGATGATTAGTGATCAGCAGTATGGTTTCATGCCAGGAAAGAGCACTACAGATGTGATGTTTGCTCTGAGAGTGTTGATGGAGAAGTACGGAGAAGATCAGAAGGAGTTGCATTGTGTCTTTGTGGATTTAGAGAAGCATATGACAGGGTGCCTAGAGAGGAGTTGTGGTATTGTATGAGAAAGTCGGGAGTGTCAGAGAAGTATGTAAGAGTGGTACAGGATATGTACGAGGGTAGTGTGGCAGTGGTGAGGTCTGCGGTGGGAGTGACGGATGCATTTAAGGTGGAGGTGGGATTACTTCAAGGATCAGCTGTGAGCCTTTTCTTATTTGCAATGGTGATGGACAGATTGACAGATGAGATCAGACAGGAGTCCCCGTGGACTATGATGTTTGCAGATGACATTGTGATCTGTAGTGAGTGTAGGGAACAGGTGGAGGAGACCCTGGAGAGGTGGAGATATGCTCTAGAGAGAAGAGGAATGAAGGTCAGCAGGACTCAGACAGAATATATGTGTGTGAATGAGAGGGAGGATAGAGGAATGGTGAGGATGCAGGGAGTAGAGGTGGTGAAGGTGGATGAGTTTAAGTACTTGGGATCAACAGTTCAGAGTAATACTGAGTCTGGAAGAGGGATGAAGAATAATGGTGTGTGTGGAAGAGAGGTGAAGAAGAGAGTACAGGCAGGATGGAGTGGTTGGAGAAGAGTGTCAGGAGTGATTTGTGACAGACGAGTACCAGTAAGAGTGAAAGGGAAAGTCTACAAGAGGGTAGCGAGACCAGCTATGTTATATGGGTTGGAGACAGTGGCATTGACAAAAAGGCAGGAGTCAGAGCTTGACGTGGCAGAGTTAAAGATGTTAAGATTTGTACTAGGTGTGACAAGGATGGACAGGATTAGGAAAAAGTATATTAGAGGGTCAGCTCAAGTTGGAAGGTTTGGAGACAAAGCCAGAGAGGCAAGATTACATTGGTTTGGACATGTGCTGAGGAGGGATGCAGAGTATATTGGGAAAAAGATGCTAAGGATGAAGCTGCCAGGTAACAGGAAAAGAGGGACGCCTAAGATAAGGTTTATGGATGTGGTGAGAGAGGACATGCAGGTGGTTGGTGTGACAGAGCAAGATGCAGAGGACAGGAAAAAATGGAAACAGTTGATCTGCTGTGGCGACCCCTAATGGGAGCAGCTGAAAGAAGAAGAAGAAGAAGATGCCTGGGTTTCATGACACATGCATCACTTTTGTCCTGTGTTTTCTGCATCATGGTATATAATTGCAGATCAGACACAATCTCTTTTTCAGTGCTGCCATGTATTCATCACACATCTGCCTTGCATGTAATGCCACCAATGATGTATTTTCATCCTTTAACTCTTTGGATAGTCCCATTAAAAGAGGTGTTGGCCGACAGAAGGAAATTAACTTTGGCCAATCTGTTTGACAAGATGTATTGGAATTAGTTGATGGAAATGTTACTATTGGAATTAGTTGATAGAAATGTTCAAATGCCAGTGTTGTAAAGGAATTGGAGAATGGCTAGGTCAAAGTCTTTTATGAGGTCAATGAATATTTCTCCTGTGAAGTTATGTTTGCCCATGCTGAGGAGAATGTTGTCAACTAGGCACCACCACGACTAAATATCTTCCAATTGCTATTTTGATTTTTGCTGGCATCAACAAAGTTCAAAGAATAGGACCAAATAAAACAGCATGGTCATGTTTATTGAATTACAAAACAAAATGTGGATCATTAACATCTGTAGATTATGCATTCTAGGTTTTATCTACAGGTAACATGCATATTTTTGTTACTTCATTGTAATTTGTTTTAACCACCATGTGCCACTTTTTCCCTTTTTGTATGCAGATTCAAATGTTTGGGTCAGGGCTTAGATATACAAAATAATGTTCTTTTTCAAAATAATTATTAGCATCATCAGTATTAATATGCTTATATACACAATTTATATTTATGTTATTTATATCTTATATATTTGTAATTTTTTTGTAATTTTTTACATTTGTCTCTTGACCTTTAATTTGTTTTTAAATCAGGTAATTCTGTGAAGTGGATTTTACATGGGTAAAGCATTTTTAGGCAAAACAAGTTTGTGATTGCAGTTCTGTTGTGGAGTGTTTACTTATTAAATACAGTTGTTTTCATGAATGCTTGACTTGGTTACCTGAAAGGATAGAAAGCAGTACACATACCTTGAAGTCACACTTTATATATTACAATCAAAACATACTTCTAGAAAATTTGAAGAAATCACATCAGGAAACTTTAATTTGAAAGTTAAAACCTGATCAGATGTATCACAATGTCTTGTTTAGTATTTTTAAAAATTTCTCTGTATTTTCTTTCCTATGTTACATGAATTTGGTATAAATGTGTATGTTAATGTGGTATACACTTCTAAAGCAATTATTCTGGCTTTGGATGTTATATCATTAGATCTTTCTTGTCTGCAGCTGTATTTACAGCTGTGGAAAATAAAGGCTGATTGGTAGAGTGGTAAAACATATCATTAGTGTAGGAATATCAGGCTAGTTATTTGATGAGGTTACAAATATCCCATGTTATAAAAATATCTTTTCATTTCTCATCAACAAAGTAGTGAAACTGAAAGACTTATAATGGTAGCCCACTGAAAATTACTATGGGGTTCTACAATTCCATGTCACCTTCCCTTATACTGTTAATGTTGTGCATGACATGTACTGTGTATGCTCTGAAACTAGCAAAATATACATTTTGTGCATACCTCTCTGATGTCAGAGAGGGTGAAAATAAATTCTGTAGTACATGGAATGTCACAATTATGTTATGTAATTTGCAGAAACATACACAAACTCTGACTGTCTCTGTTACAAGACCTGAACATAACAGCTTTCAGAGATAAGAAACTTTTGTTTTGCACTTTTGAAAACTGTTACAATAAGGTCTTACACTGTAGCACACATAGCAGCTTCCACAGAACAGTGCTGGTAATGATTTGGCAGCTTTAAAAGCTGTAATACCCTTTGCAGTGCTGCATAAATAATAAAGGTATAGCAGAGTGAAGTGTACATCCTTAAATGTACTCAAAGCTGTTTTAAAGTGCATCACTCTCCTACACATTTTTCTGTAGCTAGTAGTACATTTAAGGTGCTAAAGCTTCACACACTACAAAGAATTGTGCTCAGGTTTCTCTAATAACTAACTTAAGTGTTCTTGACATGGATGTCAAGGTTCACCTCTTGAGCTTTGCCTTGTTCCATTATTATATCAGCAGCACAGAAGAGCATTAGAATCATGTTTACAGCTTGAAAAGCTATAATGCACTTTTCCATACAAAAAGTATAGGATTTAACAGCTTTTAAATCTGTTTGTTGATTTGAGGCAAACTTTGCTGTTCTGGCCACTGTCTCTGCATTAACTCTAAAACTGTAAAAATGCTTCATACTCCCATACTTGTTTTTAATCTCTAGTTTATAGTAATGTAGGAAGCTAATATTGCATTCACAGCAAAGGATTACATTTAGATCACTGATCATAACTATTAAACTGTTCTGAAAATGTATTCAGGAAATTCGCCACTCGGGCTTTGTTCTTCAGGTGAATTAGTTGGGTTCACCATGTAAGAACAAAGACATAAAAGAGTAATGCTATGGAATGATATGGACAATGAAGACTGCAAGTGGCAAGGTGAGATGACTAGAATTTAGGTGGGGGTGGTGCATGATTATCAGATTATTACACATTTACTTAAATGGAATAGAAAGCAATATTTATAAGGAGCATTGTGTAATCCTGTTATTTCCTTTTCAGACAGTCGACATAAAACAGGTTTTCAGATAGGAATGATTGCTGTAATGGATATCAGCTACATACAACTAACTAGAGATATACATGTATAGTCCATTTGCTGACTTCATTGTATTTATATAAATATTCCATTCTTCATAGTGATGACCAGATTATATATGATGATTCCATGCTATATATTTGTAACTATGGAGCTGGTGTGAAGGTCCTACTGAGTGATGACAGTTTCCTCTGGCGTCCTCCATTTATATGTTCTTGGCTCAGTATAAATTTAGAAAGGCAAGGCAGAAACGGTACGCAAAGCAAAGAGGAGCACCAACATTGAGATTTAAGAATAGGTGAATTATCCATAAGGATAAAAAAGTATTGTTATTGCTGTAATTATACCACAATTTGTGTGTGTGTGTGTGTGTGTGTGTGTGTGTGTGTGTGTGTGTGTGTGTGTGTGTGTGTGTGTGCGCATATACATGTCAGTGTTTTAACTGAGAAAGAAAAATAAAGGTGTTATGTCCATGATTTTAAAATTAAAACTTTTGTATTTGTTTTCATTCTTCTTACAGGTTTATTTAGATATCTCTGGATCACTGAATTCATCCATTGACTTTCCATTTGTTATTGGCACCATTCCTCTGGCACCTATTCAACCACCATCTTTTCCAGTGCAACCAATTGGCTTTGTCTTTAACTAAAGGTAACAGTCTCATTTCACTTTCTTCTATAAGTCTATGTCGACAAACACCCATTTCTGTAGTGTTAATAAAATATGCAATTATGAATCATTAGTTATTGGTAATTTTTATTTTCTAGCACTAACACTAGCATAAGCTTCAAGTGTTCATGATGTTTTGGATAACCTAATCTGTTTTAAATGCCACACTGTATGGCACTACCATGTGACAAGTCACTGATAAATGCAGTCATTAAGTAATCCTACTGAAGGTGCAGAATGTTAAGAAATATAAATTGGGTTACAAAGATTAACAGTTTATTCTTCTTTGATGGGAATTGTAACATTAATGTATCAGAATTAGAACAAAAAAATCTAACTGAGCACTGTGGATTGAGAGCAAACTTACTGTCTCTTACCTAATATTAAGAAAAATATTTAGTCAACCACTCCAGTGGCATAAAGAGGTAAAGCCCTGAGTATGTCCCAGATGACCTGGGTTTTATTAACAGCTTGGGTGAGTGAGCAGCAGGGAATGGATGGGTGTGCCCATCCCAGGTGGGAGGATACTCAATGTGCTTTCTAAGGGGGGGATGTGGTCCAAAGTGGGGAGTTGCCCTTTGACGTAAACAATGACCACTGTGGGTGAGGAAAGAGAAGTGGGTAGATCATTTAAAAAAAAAATCCCCCAGATAGAAGCACAGCCAAGCTGAGCCCCCAGAACACCCTCAGTATCCATGACTGGCCTCAGTAAAATCACATTCAGTTCCAAGGAGGTTTGAAGAGTAGCTGGTAGACCCAGTGTGGACAATCATTGGGTACTGGGACTGGGTGGGTAACAATGAGTTTTGAGGAGACCAAAAAAAAAAAGAAAGAAAGAGAAATATTAACCTGGGTGAGCACATGCCTTTGTATGGGCAGAATTCTTCAATGCTTTCTTGGTTAAAACCAGGACATGAAACACCTTGCAGTGTAACTAACTCTGTTTTCCCTTTATGGAATAGAAGATATCTGTAGGGTACTGAGTGGTACAATGCATTTTGATAAGAAACTGAAAGATAAAGATGGCATTTGAACTGAAAAATGATGGATTATGGACTTCAAAGCTTATACTTCAGTTATTTGCCTATCAGAGAATATTTATTGTTCAAGGATATAATATTATGATTTGATACAGATTTCTAGATGTAAAATGTTTAAATATAACCAAAAAGGACCCATATCTAAATCATACCCAAAGTTTTGGCTCTTTGGGTAAGAACAGAGACATGTGTAGCACAGTGTCCAGATGTGAGTAACAAGGCCAAATAAGAAAGGCATGTGAAGTTCAGAAGTCTGAAAATTAACAGTGTTGCTACTGAAGATATTCATACATGTCATTGTTTAATGGACAATAAGGGGGAGGTTTTGTGGAGAATGTATGGCCTTTTCTGCCTTCTAGCCTAATCATACACTTCTGTCCCCCCACTCTGAACATTGAACTCTGTGCAGCACAGATGCCTGTACTATTACTGCTGCCTCATTTCCTCCAGTCCAGTAACCCCTGTAAAGTCATGTAAACATTATTCATGTTAAAGCCATCCCTTTTTGTTGCTGTTGCAATATATGGCAGTATCTGCTTTCATGACATTTCTCCTCCCCTCGAAGACTCAAGCTAGTTTTTCAAGTGACCCTTGAGAAACTTTGTTTGAGAGGGATGAGCCTATCTGGGAATACATTACCCGATTCCCTGTCTTGAGATTCTATCTGCCTTGGCATTGCTAACTCCAGTACAGTGCTGCACTGTCATGTCATATGCCTGCAATTCTACATGCCACCATAGTAATTTGGGATTTTGCTGGCTGGCTCCCTATAGCCATAGATCTCCCTCAGACTCCTCCTACCTCTTACTGCAAATACCTAGCACCAGGTCCTCCCTATCATGGTAAAGTTTAATCATGTTAACATGGTACAATTTGTGCCCCTGCCTCCTACTTAACAGTTCTACCATTTAGTTAACATCACTGACCTTCCTTACCACTTTGAATGATCCCTCCCAGGCTGCCTGCAGCATGTTGTGTCTGACAGGAATGGGAACTATAACCTGCTGTCTTACAGCATACTCTCTAACATTTCTGTCATACCAACCCTTTTTCTGCTGTTGGGCTTCTGCCAGGTTCTCCTGGGGCAAGCTCATGAGTTCCCTGAGCCTTGTCCTGAGTTTTAGGACATATGCCACAACGGGTCTACTTTAAATAACCGAACCGACACTTCACCGACACACAAAACACCGACCCCAAATAACCGAAAACACACAACACCGACAACTCACAAAACCGAACACCATTACACCGACACAAAAAACGTAAACTACACATTACACACAATGACATATCCACTAACCTTAACCCAAACCCTAACCCTAAGGTCCGACACTACCGCACTTAACCTACCGCACCTAACCCTAACTCACTTAACCCACCCCTAAACCTAAAGACTGTCACTATCGCACACTTAACCTACCTGCACCCTAACCCTAACTCACTTAACCCACCTTAAAACATAAAGCCCGTCACTATCGCACACTCACCCTACCCGCACTCTAAACCTAACTCACTTAACCCGTCCCTAAACTACAGTCCGTCACTATCACACACTTACCTTACCCGAACCCTAACTCCGACAGTACCGCACACTCACCTTTCCCACACCCTAACCTAAAATCCCCTCAATATCGCACACTTACCTGACCGCTCCTAAATCCGTCACTATCGCACACTTACTGAGTCACGCTCACACGTTGCCCTTGTCAGTCTTTCGGCTGTCGGCAAATCACCTTTTCGATCAACTTGCTTTTCGGTCATTTTGTATCGGTCTTCTGCATGTCGGTGAAGTGGCGGTTCGGTTATTCAAGGTAGACCCGCCACAACAGACCCCTTGTGGTATTTACACTCACCCTCCCACTCAGCATGAATCAAGTCTAGAGGTCCCCTCACCCTATGCCTCTACAGCAACTGAAAGGGTGAAAAACCTGTGAATTTCTGGGCAGCTCCCTGCAAGCAAACAGATGGGGGAGATATTTGTCCCACTCCCTCTTAAACTGGTTTGCAAATGCCTGTAATGTGGTCTTTAGTGTAGAGCTTAACCTCTCAACCAGACCATTAGTCTGGGGATGGTAGGGGGTGTTTTTTAGGTGCTTCACCTCACAGTACTTCCACAAACAAGCCAGCAGGTCTGACATGAAACTGACACCTCTGTCAGTCAGTATTTCTTCTAGGAAACTTACTCTGCTAAAAATGTCTAACAAAGCATTTGCCATCTTTTCTGCCTCAATGGAGGACAGCACCACCACCTCGGGGTATCTGGTAGCATAATCTACAATCCCTAGGATATACTTATTCCCTGTGGAACTTGGGGTACTCAGAGGCCCCAAAATATCCATAGTTACCCTCTGAAGTGACACATCAATCACAGGCAAAGGCATCAAAGGAGCCTTGACCTTGTCTCCTGCCTTGCTTACTTTATGGCACTGCTGACAGGTCCTGCAGTACTCTGTTATATCCCTGGAAATCCTAGGCCAATAAAGGTTTTGCTTACTATGTCTCTTGATAAGCTTTATGCCCATATGACCTGCAAAGGGAATGTCATGGGCTATGGCTAGAAGTGCCAGACAGTAGGCTCTGGGCATTACCAACTGCTGTATTCTTTTACTCTCTAGCTCTCTGTCAGGGGTACACTCTCTATACAGTAACCCTTTGTCCCAGTATATAGATTGCCCTTTTCCTTGACAATCAGGTGCCTCACTGGCTACCACCCTCAGGCCTTGTAATATAGTGTCTGAGAGCTGACCCTATCTCAACTATATTTGTAACCCTTCCCATCTCCCCTTCCACAGGAATAGTCAGATATTCTCTGACAGCGGTGCCCTCCCTGTCAGCTTGGGTACTACTACTCACCTCTGCCCTTACAGTCACTCTGTCCAAGGGAACATCAGTACACCAAGCAGCTGTGACTCACCTTCAGTCTCACTGCTACAGGGTAGCTCCCTCCCTGAAGTAACTACCTCACCGGTCCTGGCTTCAAGTGTGAGGTCTGTCTGGGTCTCCCCCAGGCTACCAGATCCATATGCTTTTCACCAAGCTTGACTGCGTGTAAATGCACGCACACAGGGTACTGCATTATCAGAATCATTCCCTATCAGGACATCTGCCGGGATATCCCCAAACACACCTACTTGCTTGCTTCCTTTTCCACTCTCCCAGTCAATGTGAACCCTAGCCAAAGGTATTTGGAATGGGGAACCTCCTAAAGCTCTGACTGGACTAGACTGCCCAAGAACATAGTGCTCCTCTTTAACCATTGCAGGCTTCACAATGGTTAGGTCAGAGGCTGTGTCTCTCTTAGCAGTGGCCTGTTTCCCATCTACTAAGATAGGATATAACTTCTTGTGGTAATTTGGTACCCTTGAAGCCTCCAGACAACTTACTGCTGGCATTCTGTCATTCCCACTTACTGGCTCTCCTACCTTTTGTTCCCCACCTTGCCTCCATGGACATCTATATGCTCTATTGAACCACTGGTCGCATTTAAAACATTTAAATCTTGGTCTTGGGCATGTACCTGAACTAGTGGCTTCCCCTGCTACTAGTGGACTCTGTTGGGGTGGTTCAGACTACCCACCGTGGGTTACCATAGACACATGAGCAGCACTGGGTATCCCTTTCTTGTGAAGTGATACCCTGCTTGTTAGGTATAGGTCTCCGTTTTTCCCCAACCCATCTGCTGTGTTACATTCTTTGTCCACTAACTAGATTTTCATGTCCTCAGGCAAAGTGCTAAGGGCTTGCTCCCTCAACAAAAGTTCTTCCAGTCCTTCAAAAGTGGTGACCTGACACCCACTCACCCATCTATGAAAATAAGTGCTTACCTCAGCAATATATTCACACACGCTTTCATCTGCTTTGCGTATGTGCTCACAAAACTTTATTCTATAAGCTTCAGTTGTTAACTTAAAACACATTAATAAACAATTTTTAACAGTACTATAACATAGCAATCAGTATCAGACAATTTAGAAATAGCAGTTACAGCTTTATCATTGAGTAAGGGGTCAGAAACTGTACCCCGAGCCCTTGGTCAACATTATACTGTTTAGAAACCCTTTCAAACATATGAATGAAACTATCAAAATTATCACCCTCTGTAAATTGTGGAAGAAATTTACTGACTTTGTTGCTTCTGGGGTCAGTTACTCCCTTCCCCATTACTTTCGTGATTCTGGTGAAGGCAGCAACTCCTTTTCATGTTGCCTCTGCCTTTCATTCTTTTCAGCTTCCAGGCATCTCAGTCTCTCTGGTAATTTTAATGCCATCTGTTTCTCCTTTTCTTCAGCCTCCAAACACCGCAGTCTCTCTGCTGATTCTAATTCCAACCATTTGGCCTCCAGTTCAAGTCTTTCTAACTCCAGACAGATTTTTAAGTCCTCTGTGGAAAGGTTGAACTGTCCATTTTCTGAGAGTTTTAAATCTCTAAGGCTAGTGAGGTTGTCCTCCTGGTTGCTGGTCTGTGATGCAGCTGTGACCAAGGCTGCAATCATTTCTAGTTTAGTCAGGTTGGCATGGCTCCTTGTCAGCTTGCCATACTCCTCTGCTGACATCCTTGACTGCTCTCCATGACTGACTAAGCAAAGAAAAATAAAATAAAACTGTTGTGATTTGAAACTCTAAATGTTCACTCTGTGGCTGATTGACAGTAGAAACACTCTGTCTAGTGACCAGTGTTTACAGGCTACAGGAGTTCAATATCCACACCACTGAATCCTAATATGTGGCTTTCCCACCACTGCCAAACAATAAATGTGACGCCCCACCACTGAGACCGGTAATCAAGGAAACTCAATCCTCACCACTAGCACCAGTTTGGGATGTACACTGGGAAGATGACAAGTACACACACAGTATTTCCGATGCAGCTATCTGCATCAAGTGCAATTTCCCTTAAGAGTACACAGAGGCCACAGTCAGTCTGGGTTTCTCCCTCTTTCTCCAGATCCCCAATAAGACTCCCCACTGGTACAGCTATAGGATTGAGATCACAGCTGACTGGCCAAGCCAAGACCTGCAGCACCCCCTCTGTCCAACCTGTGCTTTGTGTTCCTGCCCAGGTTGCTGACACACATACTCTCTGAGGTTTGATTTACACAGACACACACACACACACACACACACACACACACACACACACACACACACACACACACACACACACACCTGGGAAAGACTGGCACAGGTTTACTAGCTGTGCCCCCTTTTGCCCAGACTGTAAGGTAGTTATCGTTACCACCAGTCACACCTTATCAGCTACTTTAGACCCTTAGCAAAGGGTGTCCAAATTTATTGTGTAATATTAATACTAATACAAATGGTAGTTTGATCAAGAGCAAGGCTATCTGGAGTGGCCTACACAGTGTCACCAAATAAATATGCAAGTACTCTCAGAACTTAAATATGTCTCACAAAGATCAGCCACAATGAAAGGTTTAAATATATTTAATAATAAATAAAATAACAATCAATACTAATATATATATATATATACAGAAATATCAGAGTTCAAAATCACAGGGAATATTTAAAACAACATTGCAGGACAGTCTCAAACAAAGAAAAATATCTAAGCTAAACTTTGCTATATTCCTAACTATAGCTAAGAAAATTACTATACTCTAATACACTTAATTAGAGCAACAAGACAGATGTGGTGAGTGGATCTTAATGTTGCTAGGTTAAAGACAAAATACAGAATGCTATCTCTCTCTTTCAGAGACTTTATCTCAAGTATTACTGCTGGGATAGCTTGCAGAATGACTTAATTTCTTGTCATCTGACACTATCCCAGTTAAAACCCCCACTAATGCAGCTGGTAGCATTTAGCACCTACCTGTGAAAATGCATAGATAGGGGCTTTTCTTAGATATAAGGCAGATCCTGAAAAGCATAAAACAATAAAACACTTCCTAGACATACAAAAAACTTCTAGCTCTAGACACTGTGTCTCTTACTGTACTGAAACTGAAAGATCTTTTTATTGCATGGCCATAAAGTAATTTACTTTCAGCTATTTTTCTGAAGTTAACCTCCTGTGTTCCAGTTTCCATTGTTAAAATATATACATCTAAACAGTTATAATAGTGCAGACACATTTCTGTTCTAATCCAGTAGGGTACATAGTGGATACTTTTCAAATAACCCTTTGTAAAACACCTCTTCAGCACACGTCTGTAGAAACCATCTTATATGACATACAACTCTAATGCATTTGTAACGCATCATCTTGTATGAATCATGTTGATAATCACAAATGACATATAATTAGTTACAAAATTCCAGATAGCTAGGCTGGCAGTATCTCCTTTTGTGACACAAAGTTTCAAAACTTCGATCTTATGGTCTCAATTTTAATTAAATAATTCATATTCTTTACAATTCCACAGTGTGCATCGGTGCCTGTTAATATTTTGAAAGCTGTAGTAAGCTGTCACTCTTGTTTCTGCTCACAAACCCACTCATAGATTTAAATATATTTTCCATGTCAATTCTGGTATGTTTTTTGTGGCAGAAGTTTTTTTTAGGTTTAAATGCAGTATACGTTGAAATTTTTCTCCCTTGCCTGCTAGGTGAGATGATGAGTACTAAACATGAGATGGTTGATTGTCTTGTGCTCTCATGATGTTGCAACTACATTGCCTGGAACTTTCTTCCTAACCTTGCTCTGATTTTACAACCAATCTTTGATTCATACATATTTTTATTAATACCTTGTTACTGTAATTACTAATGTAGCCCCGCCCAGCTCCTGTCTGCCTTCTAGCCTAATCACACATTTGCCATCTTCCTCCATTCTAAGCACAGCACTCCTTGAACCATGGAAAGGCTGCTTTCTATATTTTCTGACTTTTTATATTCTTGTGATGCAACTAATAACATTTTATCATTTACCTCCTCACAACTTCTAATACTGTACAACAGCATTAACAGTATGTGAAAGCAGTACTGCTATTTTGATTTAATGTTTTTATGATATTGTATCTATATTCATGGTGCATATTTGTGCACCTTTCTTTGTTGAATGTTTAGTATGTTCTCATGTACAGTGGAGGCAGTTACATGCAGTTTAATCAAATCTATCCCCAGTGAAATGCTGAATGCCTCAGATGTGACATCCTGTTGTGTTTATGCAGTAATCCTGCAGTTGATAGCAGGGTTTTGTGTCAGTTTTTGATAACTCTTACTTCACCTCTGAGAACATTGCCAGATATTTGCTGTATGGTTTAATTTTTTTGCTTTCTCACTTGTGTACTAATCCATGGTTTGTCTAGTGGTTCATTTTTTTCCCACTTCTTGTCTATTCCCACTGCTAGAAATATTTAATATTTTTCTTCTGTTCTCTATGTGTACAGGTTGACTAAGACACTCAACTTCTATTGCCTCCAACCTATTAACCCCTGCAAAGCTACAACCACTAATGCTCTCAGCCTGTTTACAAGTGCCTGAGTAGGACAGCTGATAAACACAGCAAGGTTCAGCACTAATCTCTGACCTGGTTTGTGCACTCAGGAAAATATATCAAGACTATTTAACACACAGCATACCTTAGATAATGAATGTGGTTTTAACAATCATTTTACCAAACTCAGTGGAGTGTTGTGAACAATTTAGTTAAATATTCCAATTCATTACAATCTGACACTGTGCAGCAGCATCTGTTAATGTATCTGGAGCTGGAGTAACCAGTCACTTCTGTCCACTGCCAAACATAAACCCTGATCACTAAATTTGTAGATTTATCTCTTTTCCATGCTGTTATACATCTTTCTGGTGGACATTATTTTTTTCCTTGCTGTAACGTAGTAAACAGTGAGATTTTTCTCACTTGCCAGGCTAGATCATCACTGCTGTGTACTGATGGGGTGCCTCCCAATATCATGGGTATTTCAGCTACTTCATTTCTCTTCTAATCCTAATTACTCAGCCACTCCCCACCACTTTCAATTTATTTGTTTTGCTCTTAATGATGCATTCCCATCCCCTTAAAGGGATACAATTAACATACTCCTCTGATCTGCTTGAGACCTCTAAGAAATACTTTTTTACTTCTTCCCTCATAACTGCATTTCAGTACATCAGTCTCACCTGTCTGCAGCCTAGCACATGGAGTCTATATGTATTCCTCCCCTATTCATACAACAGGCAACAACCATAACATGCTCAACTCATAATTCCTTCTTCTTTCAACTCTCCTCACCCAGTTACCATATTAATTATCCCTGTCTTCCTCTCTCATATCAGTCAACTAGTATAACCCATCAACCACTCCACCCTATTTTCTTCCATCCATGACTCAGCTCCTTATATGTTTCATCCTCCCTATTCCATCTGAAACAGCTTTGTCCCCCCAAGTCTTCCTACAGTCCACTGAATACTTAGCAAATTCCAAATTATTCATTATACCACACAGCACTAAACCCAAGCCATAACAAGCCACTGTTTCACATCAGTAATCTTAATATTACAATTACATGGCAATATGGAAAGAAACTTGGACCACCTCACTACAACAATAGCCAAAACCTAGACAAGAATCTTACCTTATCTTGTACCCTATTAAATGCTGATCAGAATAAAAATAAATGATGAAATAAACAGCTTTCTTACCTCTCACTGTCCAGACATTGTTTACATCACCAAATCCTGGCTACAAAACAACTTCCCAATTTTGTCCACTTCTTATAGGTTCATAGGTTGGTACTAGGCTATCGGCCCTAGGGCCTATACAAGCCTAGCCATAAAAATTCCCTGGATATTTCTTCGCACAATATTTACTTCCCTGGACCCCTGTCTATCAGGGCGACTGACATGATCCCGGGGTGAATTTCCTATCTCCCATCCAATTGTCAAGGTTCCTTTTGAAGAAGGCCAAGGAGGCGAGCTGCTTGAAATGTATTGGCAGTGTATTCCAGAGTATGGGGAGTCTCTGGGTCAGGAACCTATCCCTCCAGCATGTTTTGCTCATTGTGATGACCAGGTTTAGATCTCTGGAGCATGTGGCTCTGAGGGATTGCGATTTCTTTAAGTGGAGCATGTCCAAAAGCTCAGGGTTTGACATGGCCTTGTATGTTAAGCAGAGATCGCCTCTGAGTAGATGATATGCCACAGAGTATAGCTGGAGTTTTTTTTAAGATGGTCAGCATAGGGCATCTGCTTTAGGCCTGTGATTCTTTTAGTGAGGTACTTCTGCGGCCTTTCCAGCTGTTGCAGATGTCTTGTGAGGTACATACCAAAGGGGCATTGTACTCTATAATGGGTCTAATGAGGGATGAGTACAGTGGGACAATGACCTCCTTTTTTCTAGATGAAAAGCCCTTAGTGATGAGGTTTGCCACATAGAAGGATTTCCTGACCATTGTGGCGATGTAGTTATTGAAGGTGAGACCACTGTCCACCTGTGTCCCTAAGTCTCTCATCACACTTTCAGTGTTTAGTGTACTGCCACCTATGTGGCAATTCATGGGTACATGTTTTTTCCCAAAGGGGATAACTATATATTTCTTGGCATTAAGCTTGAGCCCATGGCTCTGGCACCAAGCATCTGTTTCTGTAAGGCCCTTTTGTAGAATATCCACATAATTTGAGGATTCAATAATGGCTCCCAGTTTGCAGTCATCTGTGAACTGTGTTAGCCAGAGTCCCTTAGTATTGGCCAGTACTTCAGAGAAGTAGATGGCAAACAAAAGCGGTCCCAGGATTGAACCCTGAGGTACAGGTACTCCACTTGTCACTTGTCTGGAGCTGGATTTGGAGTCGGCTACTTTTACAATCTGGGTTCTGTCAGTAAGCCAGTTGGTAACCCATTGAGTGACGTAGGGATTTATGCCCAGCTTAGTACATTTATCTATGATTCCAGAGTGGGGGATGGTGTTGAAATCCTTGGCGAAGTTCAGATAGGCTGTGTGGACTGCTTTACCCTCATCCACAGCTCTGGAGACTGATTTGAAGAAGTCAGTCAGGTTCAGGAGACAGGATTGGCCCTTCACAAACCCAAACTGGGTGGGGTCCAGTGTTTGAAGGTTGCCAATGTCTTTGCTTACAAGTTCCTTGATAATGCATTCCATGCCCTTGCAGATCAGGCACGTCAGACTGATGGGTCGGTAGTTCCCGGGATCCAAGGTGGATTCCCCCATGTGGAGTGGGATAACTGTAGCTGTGCGCCACTCAGTGGGCATGAAGCCTGAGGTGAGGCTGTTATTAAACATGACATTTAGGTGAGGTGCCAGTTCATTTTGTGGTTCATGTAGTACACAGCCCGGGATGTCATCTGGTCCCATGGATGCTGTATTCTTAGCTTTGGAGAGTGTGGTTTCTACCTGTGTGACTGTGATTACTGGAATTTGGCAATCATTTGCTATTGAGCTGGGCCCTTTAAGGGGTGAGAGGAGGGGTGAAGTTGGCACTAAATCGATCTGCCAGGATATTGGCAATATCCTTGGGATCAGTATATTTATTGCCATTCTGTTGTAGCTCAGAGCAGATCTGAGAATTGCCATTTCAATTCTTGACATAACTATAGAATGACTTGTGGTTGTATTTGGAATCTTTGGCAGTTTTATTTTTGCAACTAGCTTTGGAGGATTTTATGAGGGATCTCAGCTTCTTACTGAGGCTGGTGAGGGAATTTTTGCATCCTGGGATTTTCCTCCTTTCTGCAACAGTTTCTTCCTTCTGTTGTATAGTTTGTTTATGGCAGGGGCCACCAGACTGGCTTCCTTTTTTGGAGGAGAGCATCTTGGTTCTATTTGGGAATGGCACTATTCATGCATGAGTGATGTGCTTGTACAGTGCCTTAGTGTAGGATTCAGCAGTCGAACTTTCAGATCCCATCTCCATGTGGGTGTCATGAAGTTTGTCACTTCTGACTTGAGTAGCATGATGTTGGCTTTGGAGAAGTTTTTTATGAAGGTTTCCTTACTGGGGGTTGGGGGTGGGATGTGGATGTCAAGAGCGATTTGCTTATGGTCAGACCTGACCAATGAGGGTGTGACCACTGGTGAGGAGCATCTATCTCCCATATTGGTAATGACCAGGTCTAGGTTATTGGAGCCCTGGTGGGAGAATGGTTTAGTTGATCCAGGCCATTGGAATTTATGAATTCCAAGAACCATTGGGAAAAGGTGTTGGTACCCGAGTAGTTTTCCCAGTTAATGGCAGGGTAGTTGAAATCATCCAGTATTAGGGTGTTTGTAGCTTAATATTTTCCAGTATGTTTAGAAAGGTGTAGTGAGAGTCTTTGGGCATGGTGGGGGATCTGTAGCAAGCTACAATTTGGACTGCAGTCTTACCTAGTGTTAGTTGCACCTGGAGAATTTCAGGTGAATTGTGGTGGGCAATTAGCCTGGAGGTGTGAATATCCTTGGTGAATTTAGACACTCCTCTACCTTTAGTGTTTCGGTCTTGGTTTGGTGGCCGAAAAGTGTGGTAAGAGTTGGAGCCTGGTATTGCAGGGGTGCTCTCTGAAGCCTTGAACCAGGTCTCAGTTACTGCACAGATATTGATGTTCTCCATTTCTAGGAGTGCCTCGAGTGAGTGTATTTTGAGGTTTACACTTCTAGCACTGAGTAGCATTACCTTCAGATTTTGCATGCTTGTATCTGTTACTATGGTGGTTTTGTCCTTTGAACCTTGCCTAAAAAAGGCACTGTAGGGGTGGCAAGAGCTTTAGCTAGTAACCTGAATCCCAGGGGTCACAGGTGCAGACCATCTCTGGCAAAGCATCGTGGTTTGTCAATCATGTCTTCCCAGGCAGACAGATACTGGCTCCCCTTTGAATGACACCAGAAGTTTAACCAATTGCTGAAGTCAATCATTTTGTCCTTATACTGTGGTATTGTTCTGGGTGAAGGCAGGATGCTACTCAGGGCTAGGGTCATACCTGCCTGGGCCATATTATCTGAGAGGTCTTCCATGTCTCTTTTCATGTAGTCCAGGGAGGTACGTCTCAAGTCATTCACTCCAACATGAACAATGACAGAGTCATATTTGTACTTGTGGAGTGACTTGAGTGCATGCGTTATGTTGTGGATCCTGGCACTTGACAGGCAGATGATTGTAATTTTCTCCTTGTTCAGCCTGGTGAGAGGGGCATCAGTGTGAGTGCGCCTGACTATAGAGTCACCTAAAGTGTTGGGTACATTGTCTTGCCTTAGGGGCTGTTGTTGGGTGGCACACTGGTGTTGTGAGCTATGTGTCACTTTGCTTGTGACTGGTGTTTGTTTGTGTTTCAGCTTCAGAGGTCCTTGTTGGTTGGAAAGGTTAATGTTAACGGCCTCCGCATATGTGGGTTTAGTGTTGCTATGTGTGGGTGTTGATGGTGTGGGTTTTGAAGGGCTATATGTTGCTTGGCCTTATACAATTGCTCCCATCAAGCTCGACCCAAAAACAGAAGGTTGTTTTACTGCTATATAAGACAAACTTCAGCCCTAAAATTGTCACTTAAGCTAATGCTTCTTCTAACTCAGATCCTAGCTGGATTTTGATTAAATTCCCGTGTCAGAAGGAATCTTCCCTCACTCTAGCAGTTGCCTATTTTCCCTACCTTCCTTTCTTAACAAACTCAAATCTCTCATCTATACACTCATAACAGCTACTCCCAAGATTACCAGTATAAAACTGGAAGCTTTTAATTTCAGTTTCCTAAGTCCATGCTCCAATGGCATGTCTGAATTCTGCATTGATCTTAACCTCCCCTAACTAATCAATGAGTTAACTCCATGCTCACATACATTTTGTTTTTGACTTTTGTTACAAGCTGTCCAAAAATAATGTCCACTGTAAATATACTGCATCCTACCCTGAATAGCCAAGGCTGAATTGCCTTCAAAATCAATAACTGTTCTCTTAAACTCACCCAAAGTTAATAGTATTCAAAATTAAATATAAAGCTATTTTTATCTAGCTTAAGCATTATTTCTTCTGCAGTGGCCTCCTATACTCTCTTCTCAAGACCCAACTTACAGCTGAAACACTCACCCAGACTTTACACCATCTCAGAGACATATTCCTTCCCCCTATCTGAAGACTAGTCAAACATAATCAACAATAACTTGATGACAACTGATCTAAAAGAACTAGTACTAAGAGACAAAGCATGACAATAATGGAAGAAAAGTCCAAACCCAGGCAATCATGAGCATTTTTGCACCTTATGTAAGCGTTCCAAAAAAACATAAGAAAATATAAATCCATCTACCTTAAAACCAGACAGCTTTCTCTCTCGAGTAAACCAAAGCATTTTCTGAGTGACATTAACCTTTTTGCAAGATATAAAGCTCCCAAAAGCAGCTCATTTCTTAAAAACATGCAGGGTTTTCATGACCAACTGTCACCCGTAGATTTCACCAAAAAATGTATCACCCTACCAGAATGCTGTACCAACACAACCACCCTGTCAATAGATACACAGCCTCCCACACCTTTACACCTCCCTTTTACTTCAAACAAATTTGAGCTACTTATATTAAACCACTACTAGACTAAATTCCTACAGGTGTATCCCCTGTGTAGACAATTTGAATTTGTGGTTTATTCTCTACTGCAAAGACTTCCTTAGAATCTTCTTCTTATGCATAATCTCTGCATAACCAAAATGTCATGCCTTGCATCATGAAAATGGCCCTAAACAAATCACTTGATTAGCAGACAAAACTTGAAAATGCCTCAAGGTTCTGGCCCAGCTCAGCCTTACCCACTCTTTGCAAAGTCCTTGAAGAAATCATTTATCTCAGAGCTTCACAATACATCCAACAATACCACTTAATTTCTTAACCAATATTTTTTGGACAAACATCAGCACAATAATCTCACTATAGTCTCTCAAAGATGAAATCTAAATGAACATAGATAAAAAACCTCACTGGTACACTCTTTGTTGATATTGCAATGACTTTTGGCCTTGTAGATCACAGCTTGATAGAAACCGGGACCAGCTCAAACGTGTCCTTATGGTTCAGAGACTTCCTTTTCAATGAGCAGTTCAAAATCAAAATTGTTTCTTCTATCCCTAAAAGCGGTGTACTCTGTAAATGGATTCCATAAGGCTCCTTACTTGTTCCTCTGCTCTTTCTCTATCTTTATTAAGAAATTCCTCCATAGCGTTCCCTTTAACACCTTTATTGACTTATCATGTAAGATATTGGCACGCATACATTTATATCAAAGAAAACAAACCGTGTTAATATGTTCACAGTTAATATGTTCACAGCATCACATATATGCTTTTACACAATTATCTTCAATCCAGCATTACATACATTGCTCATTTCCTCTCCTCTTTTAAATCTCATTCCTCCCCCAAAACATTATCATGCTTTATTCCCACAATTTCCATTTTTTTGTGTTGATTGCTCTTACCCTTTTCTAAAGATTCCACTTCCATTTCTTTTATATCTGCTACAATACTCACCACTTCAAATGCAGTTGGTTTAGACTCTGAGTTCCATTGCCTAGTAATTGCTTTTTTGGCATTCTCTAGAATTAAACTTAACAAATCCATACTTTGTTTAGATAATTCAGAACCTGTACACAAGCTCAAAAAACATAATATTCTTAGTTCCAACCATTTGCTTACCTAATATTTCTGACATAGTACTTTGTATGGAATTTTTAATGTCTGCCAAATGATTATACATCCAAAATCTATGTTCCCAATTACCTCTTTCTTCCCCTTTGCACTTCCAAATTTTGCCATCTACCTGAAGAAAAATTCTTTGAAGTCTGTTTGGGGTATAAAAATACCTATGCAAACAATTCCAAGAAACAACCCTAAGTCTTCTAGACTTTGTTACATATTTGGCAGCCATATGCATGTCCTCCCACTATTTCCTTGTGAATTGCTTGTCCAGTCTGTCTTCCCAATCTTTTTTAAACTCATCTGATTGACTCCTTTATTTATCTTGCAATATTTTATATGCTTTACTAATTATCCCTTTATTAACAAAAGCTTCTGATCTAGATTCAACTAAAAAGTCTACCAGGACAGGTCTTAGTATTCTACTGTCCCTTTCTCTTTGCTTTCTGATATCAGTCCGTAATAGGGAAGGCAATCTCTAGCCTGCAGTCCAAATGTCTTCTTGGCCTCTTCCCATTATATTAACTTTTCCTGTCTAGTTATTTCCTTCCAATATCTTGGTTCCTTTGCCATTTTTTCCAGTAAATTCCATCCCTCTCTTGCCTTTTTGCTGTATCCCTAATTGAAATCATCCCTATCAGCAGAGTTTTCTTTTTCCGTTCTTGCATTGGCTTAGTTTTTAGAATACATACTGATACTTTATGAATATAATATTTCGCTCTTTTAATTTCTCCAAGTCTTTTAGGTTTCTAATATCATGATGGGAATGGGCCCGATTCCTAAGTCAAAGTACAATTAAAATTTATAAAATAATTTTTTCAATCATTGATGTCAGCCAGAAGTGCTCTTCACAGCACCCGCAATGTACCCTAATGACTCCTTCTGCAATTTGTATGGAGTTACATGTATTGACAACGTATGTAAATACGATTGTAGATTCTTTTTATAAGACCCATTGCTCCTACTACTATTGGAACTGTCTGGGTATCCTTCTTTTACATTGCTCTTATTTCTACCTGCAAATCCTGAAATTGAATGACTTAATGTCTCTCTGTATGTGTGACACAGTAGTCACTGGGTGCTGCAATTTCAGTAATCAATGCTACTTTTGTCTTTTTTCATGGACCACTATGTTTGTTTTTTTTTCACATCTATCTTTTGAACTGTTGGTAATGGGTGATCCCATGTGATGTAGACTTCATCATTTTCTATGATGCTTTGTGGCTCATATTTCCAGTGTTTTTCAATCACTTCAGTGCCATAATGTTTGCACAATCCCCAGTGCAACAATCCTGCCACATTATTATGTCTTTCAGTATACAATCCTTCTGCCATTAGTATGTCACAACCAGCAATAAAGTGTGCAACTATTTCCAATTCTATTTTACAAAACCTACATTTGTCTGTTTCTTCCACATATTCAATGGACTTTATAAACCAACACGTACGTAGCCCACTATCTTTAGCTGTCAATATTAACCTTTCGTCTTTTGGTTTAAATTCAGCTCTCCTTAACCAATCCTGATCAACATGAGCTTCTTTCAAGAGTTTTCTACACTTGCAACTATATTTATGCATTTTCCACATTTCTTGCCTTCTCATCTGATCCTTCACTTTATAGTCTTTCTTTTGTTTTTTGACACATTCAGTTGCTGCCTGATTTTTATCTACTTCTGAGTCATCTAAGACTTATTCTCCTCATGTTTCATAACTTTCACTATGTTTGGGTCTTGTGAGGTCAGCAGATATGTATGCTGTGCTACAATTGCAGATTTGTACATGTAATCAGTTTCAAGGAGGCCCATTCTTCCTTTGGAATGGGAAATATGTAATCTTGCTATACACTGATGTTTATAAATCATTTGATGATCACAAAGCATCTTCCTTGTTTTCCTGTCCAATCTATCTAACACCTTTTGTGCCAGTCAATCACGCCAAAATTGTACATTAGGAGCGGAAGAGCAAACTGACTTATAGCTTGAACTTTGTCGATGTTAACGATGTTTTCAAGGTTAAAGTCTTCTAAAATATTCCTTACTGAGTTTTATTCACATTTGTTCAAGTTTTATTGTTGATTATTCATCAGGTCCCAAATATTTATACACTCCTTGCTCAAGTTCTTTTATATCACATTATTGTCCCAAGCTGATGTTTTTTTGGTGATGCAGCTTTCCTGCTTTAAAGGTTGCTTTTGCACATGTATCAACACCAAATGACATTCTTATATCATCTGAAAAAAGTTTTGACCTCTTGCAGTTGTGCGTTCAGTTCCTCATCTGATGAGCTATACAGTTTTAAATCATCCACAAAGAGAAGATGAGGTCTTTACACTTTGTTGGTTCCTTCTGTTTAACAACTCAGGAGTGTTACTCAGAGTTGTTTTTATTTTTGGTTGCAACTACTTTTTAAATACTGTACTTTTGTTCTCATTTGGAAATAGAACATAAGTCTTCCTGACTCACTTCTTATACAAATTCTTTACAATTTCTTTGTTTACTTCTGCTAGTTATTAAGTATGGAAATTATAACTTGACTGGAATTAACCAGTAGGGGGTCGTGTACCCCAGTAAACAAATTTAAATAAATAATATAAATACATTTGGTAGCCTGTTGACTGGGTTAGTCCCAATAGGCTAGCGGTCTCTTTTCAGGGGAGATCTGAGGGGAATTTAAACTACTAGGGAAATAGGTGATGTGGAATCTTTTACATACAAATGAGCTACCACCAACTCTAAGAGATAGAGTCTCAACCAAAGGATAACACACTCAGGAGTGCAGCACCTCCTTTATGTTGCACCACAGTGTCAGCAAGCCATCTACCTGGTATTGCAGTAGAACCTACAGTCTTTTACATTCAAGGCAAGGGTGCTACCTGTTGTGCAGCCGACACTGCTGCAAGAATGTAGCAAACAAAATGGAAGACAAATGAAAAAGGATAAGGTGATGGGTGACAAAAATAGATTTACTGTTTTACAAAAAATAAGTACAGAAACTAAAGAAGGGAAAACAACTTCTGGGCAAAAGGTATGAGAATGAAAGAGAAGAAAGCATACATTCACTGAGGAGAAAAAATAAATAAATGAAACTGTTATCTATTAATGTAAACAGTATAAAGACCAAGAAAAGTGTTTTTGTATTGAGGGTGAAGACATCCATGCTGCTATAAGTTTCATACAGTTAGAAAAGTAGAACAAGTGTGTGTGTGTGTGTGTGTGTGTGAGGGGGGTGGATGCTTTATAGCATGGAAAAATGCTCTGAGCCTTATGATTCCTGAGCAGTGTAAGGGTAATGGATTGAGTTATGATGACTTTAGGTTGGAGAATATATGTGGGTTGTTTTTGGAATGCAAAAATATGGTTTATTAATTTATATGGTCCAACAGATGCTCAATTGACAATATAATAAATCGACTACATTAATATAAATAACAAAAGCATGTGTCTTGAAGATTTCAATTGTAAAAGTATCAAAGATAGGAAATATAGAGATAAATGTACTCAGAGCAGGTTTTTTGAAATCTGGCCCCTTTGGTAAGTGTGTTACACTGAGAGCAAGTCTTTTAGAATCAGGCCAGACTTACACTAAAACCAACTCTTTTGGAATCTGGCCCCAGGTTTTAGACCCTATAAGGATGACATATTTGAGAGGATAGCTTTCTACAGGGATAGATTGTTTTTTGTAGAGAGCTGTGGAAAAGTCCAGATGTTCATTGCACTTTGCTAAAATTTGGAACTCAGTGATATCTATTATTAGAAAAATTCTCATCACAATAGAAGTTGAAAACCTCAGCAAAAACATACGTATCACACTAGTCCATGGTACAGAGAAATCAAAAATCTTGACTATGACCAAGACAACCCATGTTCAATTAGTGGGATGGGTGCAGGAAAGGAGGAGCCAGACAGGATGGGAGTAAATAGTTATTGCTGGCTTACCCATCCTGGGTAGAAGTGGGAAGCAGCTCTGGCTCACTGCTTGGGTGACATCTGGCAGGAGGGAGGGGAACTAGATGTTGCAACTATGGCAAATTCACCTGCTGAGCACAAGCTGTCAGGACCGCAAGGAGAATATAGGATGAAAGTATGTGTGCATGCCTCCCATGGGCAGGCACCATTAGTGGAGCTCAAGAGAGCTGGTGGTGAGTGTCAGAGCATTGGTGAAGGAGGGCAGCCCAATGAGCCCAACAGCGTGGTCTTGTCCATACCTCCAGACCTACCTTCCCACTAACAAAAGACAGACAAATAAATACATATAATTAAAAAAATGTGGAGTCTGCTGCTGTAGATCCGAGGAAAATCCAAATAAATCATCAAACAGAAGTAATTTGGAGAAAGGACAAACTTCCTCTGTTTTTAAATTGTGTAAGGTCTTTATTTGTAAAGCAATCCTCTTTAGACCTTAATGAACAAGATCAAAATGCAAGCTTGTACAAATTCCCCCAAATAAACTAACAAAATAAAAGCTGGAACATCTATAGTTAATAAATCACAGGCATCCCAAAAATAGGATTTCCCCATCAATTCAAGTTGCTTGATGAACATTAATAGTTTGGAACAACTACTACAAAATGAAGGTAATCCACTGCTAAGGTTATCCTATAATGACTTGGCTAAAGCAGAAACCAACAAAAAAGGATGATCACTAAATGTAAATATTTTACAAACAATGAGGAGACTGGAAGATGTATTAGTAAAAATCAAGAATGCGGAATGGCAAAGAAAACATATAGAAGCATGTCTAGCATTTAGAATTGTCCCCAGAGGACTACGCATACTGAAAATGCCTACATTCGGATCCACATACCCTGAATTATTGTCGAAATGGCAAAAAATTAATTTGGAAACCAGCTTTAAATATATTGAACTTTTAATAGAACAATATACTACCATAGAATCTGAACTGAAAAGCGAAGCAGATACATTAAATCAACTTTTGGTTAAATCCCTTAACAACATACAGACAGAGGGGTTTTTTAGTGAACTATCGACCACATTATCTATACATGATAATAGACTACTCTTAGCTAAAAAAAGGAAATTAGAAAGGGACTGTCTAGATTTCGCCAAGGGGAATGTCTTCTCCTGGCCGAAGGAGTCCATTAGGACCAGAAATGCTGAAACTCCCTCTTACACTGAGAAAGCAGTAACACAGTACGATCGAGTTACTGTTCCTACCACCACTACTGGTTCTATTACATCATTTCCGGCTAATAGCGTGTGAAACGAGAAAGAGGTAGTGGTGGAGATGCACGCTGAGCCTGTCGCTACATTCAAGGACAATCCAGAGCCTGTCTCTTCATTCAAAGACAATCCTCAACCGGTCGTTCGACCTAAAACGACGCTAACAACAATGACAGCAATAGATACCATAGAGGAATTACATGAAGAGCTCCATTTTCCCCTTTCGTTCAAACCTATGAACAAACAAGAATGGAGTCTGACTTACAAGGGGCGCAAGAGGAAGACATCCGAGGAGCCATACGAATTCCAGAAGAAAATTCTGAAGCCAGCACAAAGGACTTAATAGTGAACTTATCGAAACATACTTTAACGTCAATGGAGGTAACTGTTTTGAATAAAGGATTATCTTTTATTCCTTCACAGTCTGTTGATGTAACTAATATTATAATTGACCTCAAGTGCTTTACTAGAAATGTAGCATTAGGCTTACTATACAATAATGATGATCAAGGTTTAATGAATAACAATGTCGGTGTATTTTCTAAACCATCAACTTTTATACCTCCACTACACAGTTATTTAGAATGTTTTGAAAAAGCATGTACTGCGGACTTATTAGCACTGTTTAATGATAGATATTGTAAGTCAAAAACACAATTTTTTAATTTAACTAGTGAAGAAAGACGAGCTTTAAATGAATTACAGGATAATGTAAATATTGTGATTAGGCCTGTGGATAAGGGAGGTGCCGCTGTGATATTAGATAAGGACTTTTATGAGAAAGAAATAACTGACATGTTGTCTGAACAGACTACCTATAAGTGCCTAACTCCTATGGAATTGAATGTTTTAATTAAGAATGTATACACAGATTTATATGATATGCTAATGTGCTTTATTATAGATAATGATCTTTACAAATACTTTCTTATTGAGAAACCACTAGTTCCTATGTTTAGAGGTTTACCAAAGATTCATAAGAACCTACAAAAACCACCTCTGAGACCTATAGTCTCAGGCAATGGATGGTTAACTGAGGGCATCTCCATCTATATAGAGAAACAGCTAAAACCTATTGTACAAACAACTACATCTAATTTTAGGGACACGCAACAGGTTTTAGAAGCACTAACTACATTAAATAATGATGGGCTCTTGATGGAAACAGATTATTTAGTAACCCTGGATGTAAAGTCCCTATTTACATGTATACCCAATGATGTAGGTCTAGAATATTTAAGGTTGTACCTAATTCAGAAAGATATAACAAGGGATGAGATAATTAAGATTATAATGTTATTGGAAATAATTTTGAATAATAATGTTTTCATATTTGCTGATAAGTATTTTTTGCAAACAGGAGTGGCAATGGGTACCCCGTGCGCCAACTCATATGCAAATTTAGTACTTGCCTACTGGGGACATACATACATTCTACAACATACTGGTTTTTCTAAATATATTAGACTTTATAAGAGATTTGTGGATGACCTCTTTTTGATTTGGGGAGGAGACTATGAATCACTTAATGATTTTATTACCTATATAAATGGCACCACTAGCTTTTTAACATTAACTAGTAACTGCTCAAAAGATTCTATAGAGTTTCTAGATGTGTTGATTTCAAAAGATAGAGATAAGATACATACATCTATCTATAGGAAACCCTGTCGAAGAAATGCCTTCTTACACAGAACCAGTATGCATCCCCCACATATATATAAAAATGTGGTAAAGAACCAGGCATTGAGATGCTCAAGGTTAACTAGTAAACAGGAATTTTTTGAAAAAGCCTTATTAGACACAGAAAAGGATTTATCAGACAGGGGTTATAATAAAAAATATTTAGAGAATCTAAATTATGTGGATCGAACAGGTAAAGGACGTCCATATATAGAAGGTGCTGAACAACAGAATAATAATATGGTAGTTCATCAGAAAAGAAATAACAAGATTGGACAAAGAGTTAATATCCCTTATACTAACTGTAATAGGATGATAACAGATGTTATTAGAAAGAACTGGGGAATTTTGACTTTAGATGAAGAGATCAGTAAGATAGTAGGTCAACATCCGAGCTTTAGCTATAAGAACACTAGGTCCTTGAAGAGACTACTATGTTATGAGCACAAACAGACTAGAATACTTTCAGTAAAAAAGGGAACTTTTCCTTGTTACAATTGTAACCAGTGTCAATATATATATAATAGAAATACTTTTATACATCCTGACACACAAGTATGTTATGAGTTTGATTTCTATGCTAGTTGTGCTTCTAGAAATGTTGTTTATTTAGGTGTTTGTCAGAAATGCAATATGTATTATGTTGGTAAAACGAATAGAACATTAAGAGAGAGAATTAGGGAACATCTATATGCCATAAGCAAAGAGAATGAGACCAATGCCCTAGCCAAACATGTGATTTATAATGATACCACACATAAATTTAAGTTCATGGTTTTAGAACTGATACATACCACCATAAGGCTAGGAAACACAAGTAACTTTACTGAAAAAGAAGAGAACAAATGGATAATCAGACTACAAGCTGATATTAGACATGGTCTCAATGATAGAGTTTCTTTAAAACCCTTTTTCAAAGATAGACCATTGAGACATTAACAGCACTGCTCTTTCCATACAGTTCTTCACTTGCATACACTAGTTTCTCTCATTTAAGTATACACATTGCACTTAATTCATACTGATTTTCACCAAATACTGTCACATACACATTCATGCGATTCTCACATACATTTACAAGCATATACATACTTTTATATACATTTTTTATATACATTTTTACATTCACTTTTATATTTACATTCACACACATTTCCATCATATATTAAATTTACTTCACACGTCCACATATATATTCATATATACTTATATATATATATATATATATATATATATATATATATATATATATATATATATATATATATATATATATACATATATATGTATTTTTTATGTATCATATATATATTTTTTATATATATTTTTTATACATACTTATTCATATATATATATATATATATATATATATACTTTCACACACTTGTATATTTATACATAATATCGAGGTATAGATTGAGTCACATATAAGTATACAGATATGGATATGTATATGTATGTATTTTTTACATTTTCATATTTATATGTTTATGTATTTTTATATTTTTATGTTTCTATATGAATTTTTATATATGTCTGTTTATGATAGGTACATCATGTGTATGAATATATTTTATTAATATTTTATTATTATTTTTAGAAACTCACAGTAGACTGCCAGTTTTATTACACAATTCTATCAGTCAACAACTGTCTTTATAAAGATCTCTAAAGACAAGGAAATTAAATGCTGTAAATTAGAATTAATTAGAATTAATTAGCTAATTAACATTCAGAGATTTCATTGGCTTAAGAAAGAGTTAAGTAGAGATATAAGGGAGTTTTTTACTTTTTATTTTCATTAAAGTCTGAAGAAGCGCCCTGTGAGGCGTGAAAGCGCTTACTTTCTACAAATAAAGGCTACATCAGCTTTTTAAGTTGGCTTCGATTGTCGTGGTGTGCTTCTAATCTCTTTTTTCTACTGGACTTATAACTTTGTTTTGGAGGCACTTCACCCCTTAAGTATACATTTTATTTCAAGTTGCTTGTATATTTGACTAGTGAACTTGGAGCAGATTCTTGGAGAAAGCTCTAAGCTTCCAGTCAACACCTAGCCAGCTTGCTGAGTGGGCTATGTTATGTTAACACCATAAGAACCCGAAATAAGTCAATGTAATGCCAAATCAAAGAAATGACCGTTAAGCTGCTGCATTGGGTTGGACTGACCAATTGTGAGGTCTAGAAATAGCTAGCCTGGAGGCATTATGTAATGAAGAATTAGTTAGACAGAAGTGAAAACCAGTAGGCTTTGGCAGTGGGTTGGTTTGATCCATCATGAGCTGTGGATCCACTCCTACATTTTGTAGTGGGATTCTAGGGATACTAAGGTAAAGTTACAGTGATTTGTGCTTTTGTAGAATTTACACATTGCTGCTCTGATATTTTGAATCTGATAGTGCTTTCATTATAGATTTGTTAAGGTGAGATTGTAAGGGCAAATTAATGGATTTTCAGATTACTCTTGCTTCAGGCTACTTTACGTATGATTTTGTGGATTTATTCTTACAATTAATTAATTACAATACAACCTTTATCCATTGAGAACTAATGAACAATAAGTAAAGTAAACATTTCCCCTTCCTAAATGCACTCATAAGTCTCATAAAATAACTTGCATTGCCTGCTGTGTTGTCTTTTGTTAAGTACTTTATCACTAACTTTACCTGCCACCCATTGATGACGTAGAGAATGAATTAATTGATGCCTTTGTACAGGGTGCTTTAGTCTACTGCTCAGTTCTCTCCCTCCTTTATATCCTTCCTGCTTCTCTAGGTACTGATCTATTATCATGACAATATCAAAAAATAAAAAAACAGACTAGGAAGCCAATAGCGGTCACTTTATTCTCCTGGTACCACGGCCTTTCGCGTTCAAGGGATAATAAACTGCATGAACGCAACTTCTTAAACAGTCACAGCATAATAGATTGATTAAACAATTAAACAATCCTCTTACATCAATTAGAGTCATTGTATTGCTGTAAAGCAGGTTTTAAACATTTTTAAATATTTATTTATTTTTTATAAATAAACAAAATCAAACCACATTAACCTCTCCCACCATCCCCACCAACAAACCCCACAATAAAATCATCATTTTCATTCAAAAATTCAACAGCACTTCTTGACCAAGTCCCCTGGGGAAGAATATACCATAATTAAAAATGAACATTGTCTTTAATTGATTCAATTTCAAATGAAAGCCCATTCCCCCAGATTGTGACAAAACACTAAAAAATAAGGAAGCCCTGTCCCCTAAATGTTCATACTGAAAATGTCAGTGGTCATCAGAAAAGCCTTTTACTTGGTTCATCTCATAAGTAAAGGGATTGCATCCAGAAAAGAGGAGGTTATTCCTCTCTGTACTCTTCCCTTATTAGACCTATAATTGAGTATAATGCCCCATTTGGTATGTACCTCTCCAAACACCTCCATCAACTGGAAAGGCCACAGAAATACCTCACAAAGAGAATCCATGTCCTCTAACACCTATGCTATGTGGACAGGCTTAAATCACTATCACTCTACTTGGTAAAATACAGATTGTTCAGAGGTGATCTGTGTTTCGCCTACAAGGCAATAAAGGACCCTGCTGTACTAGAGATTCTCCATATCCCTCAGTCTAACTCCTTGCGCATTACCCACTCTATAGGCCTAAATCTAATATGTGACATCAACAAAACCTACTGGAGAAACAGGATGTTTTTCGTGTTTCACTGTTGCAGTCATTACATTTGGGGTAATCTGCTGGCAGGTTGCCCTCAGTCGGCCTGATTAAAGTCTTGGGTCCTGTGTCAGTTGCTGTCCCTTCTTCCATGACGTCAGGTCGTCAGGGGTATAAAACATGCATCCGATTCCATTACATCAGTCTTTCTTGCTGTGCGGTGCCTGAAGCAGAAACAGTTTGCAAGTGCCGGTCGGCCGACTCCTGAAATTTTCGTTTTCGAGTTTCAGAACCAAAGTCTTCAACTTCAAGCTAAATACCCTGTTCGGGAAACTTTTTCTTGCTCCTTACCGATGTCAGTAAAAGTTAATAATTGCATTACTTGTGGAAAGTCTGGTGGACGCCCGGTCTGGTGGACTCCAGCCATAAAAAAACTCTACAACAAGAGGAGAAAGCTACTACATGACAGAGCAAAATCCCTAAATGGGAAGGCATCTCTGATCAATACTAGCAAAAAACTACGATCACTCATAAAATCATCCAAGGCCAACTTTGAGAGAAAAATCGCTAATGACACAAAACACAATCATAAAGCCTTCTTTAGCTATGTTAGAAACCTGGGTGGAAACTCCCAGATATGCTCAGAATTAGTCCAAAATGATAAAAAAATCACTGAACCCACAGACATTGCCAACATACTGGCAGACAGGTTCAGTGCAAATTTCTCCTCCCTCCCCCAAAAGGAGAAATATCTATCCTACCAGAGTCTAGCCTCCCAAACATCTCAGATGCCCAGGTGAGAGCTGCTCTCTAAAGCAAAAACACAGCATCAATGGGACCGGACGGTGTCCCCGGCTGTGGGCTACGAACTCAATGAGGAACTAAACCCACACATAAGGCTGCTGTTTAATCTTAGCCTTACTACAGGATAATGCACTCAAAGAATGGCGACGGCAACTGTGGTCCCACTCCACAAAGGCGGTGCTTCTACGGACCCTGTAAATTACCGCCCCATAAGCTTGACGAGCCTTGTCTGCAAAGCTATGGAGAGGATCATAATGGAACTCATAAATAAAGACATTGGGGACCTACAGACACTGGATCCTACCCAATTTGGCTTTGTCAAGGGCAGATCCTGCCTCTTGAACTTGGTCGACTTTTTCAAAACAGTCACTAAGGCCATTGATGAGGGTAAGGCAGTTCACACAGCCTACCTTGACCTAGCAAAAGTGTTCGACACAATACCCCACTTGGGCATCATAGAAAAGCTCACCAGCTTAGATGTAAACCCATATGTCACAAGATGGGTTGCAAACTGGCTCAAGGACAGAACACACAGGGTTAGAGTTGCTGGTGCCATGTCAGACTCTAAGCCGGTCACGAGCGGTGTCCCACAAGGCTCAGTCCTGGGCCCCCTCTTGTTCGGCATTTATTTTTCTGAAGTGCAGGCAAACATAGGGGGATTGTGGCTGACAAAATTTGCAGATGACTGCAAACTGGGCACCATAATTGACACTCCATCAGACACAGGCATCCTCCAGAAAGGTCTCATAGAAATGGATAACTGGTGCCAGAGCCATGGCCTTAAGCTAAATGCCAAAAAATGTATAGTCATACTCTTTGGGAAAAACAAGGTAACCCCTAATTACCACATAGGTGGTAATCCATTAAACACAGAAGAAGTTATCAGGGACCTGGGGACCCAAGTTGACAGTAACCTCTTTGACACTCACATTGCCAAAGTGGTTAGGAAGACCTTCTACATTGCCCACCTGATCATGAAGGGATTCACATCCAGATCAGGAGAGGTCATTGTACCCCTGTACTCTTCACTTATCAGACCAATGATTGAGTACAATGCCCCATTCGAATGTACCTTACCCCACACCTGCAGCAGTTGGGAAGAACCCCAAAGTTCCTCACCAAAAGGATAAAGGGGCCCAAACATATGTCATACGATGCCCGACTGAAGAAACTCCAGCTCTATTCAGTCGCATACCGTCTGCTCAGAGGTGATCTGTGCCTGACATACAAGGCCATGTCCAACCCGGAATTAATGGACATGCTCCACCTCAAAAAATCCAAATCCACCAGAGCCACGAGAGCAAGAGACTTAAACCTCAACACGGATATAAATAGGACGTGCTGGAGGGACAGATTCATCACCCAGAGACTCCCTACACTATGGAACAGAATCCCAGTCCATGTGAGGCAGAGCCCCTCACTGACTCTGTTCAAGAAATCTTGACAAGTGGATGGGAGATCGTAGGTTTACCCCGGAAATCATCTCTGTATCACTGCTGGACAGAGGCACAGCAAACTAATGGGTATAGTATTCTCATCCTAAGGGGTGGTGAAAGCCACACACACTCTGGCTAGGCTTATAAATGCCCTAGGGCAGATAGCCTAGTATGAACCTATGAACCTATATGAACCTAAAGCAAATACCTCACAAAGATTTTCATTCGTACTGCATTCCTTGCCTAGGCCCTGACCACGACATATCTTACTGTTGGTTTTGTGCTTTATTTAATCAGCGGACTGTCCATCTTTGGTACATTTTTGCCTCTAAATATTTCGGTTCTCTGTTTAATTATCCAGAAATGTTCTCGGTTAGCCATCCGACTTCTGGGATTCTGAAAAAATGCAAAGATAAAGACAGAGACAGGCCACAGAGGTCCAAAACTGCCGACAACGCTTCTCCTAAGCCAGTTGCCAGTTCGCCGGTACTCAGGGAGGTGCTTTCACAGCCCCTGATACCTGCTACTTCTGATTCGCAGGCCTCTACTGAGACCCATTCAGAGTCTGGTATGCCACAAGAGGCTTCACCTATAGAACCTGTGGATGTCTCTACCTTGGATGGGTCCGGAGCCGCTGTGCAGGCACCGGCTTCTGAGGGTGTATTCAGGCCTACAGACTTGCATATTAAATCGACTCCACCTTCATTACTAAGGCCTAATTCTCGATCTTTGTCTAAATAACCAATGCCCAGGCCACATGTTCAGGCCCCTATGCCTAAAAAACAAATGATCGAAATGGCTGAAGATCTAATTACTCTAATCAGGGGTAGTCAACTTCCCCCTCCCAAGAGGCCTAGGGCTGAGCTTGATTATGAATCTTTTGATCAGATTTTTGTTTCTTCTGATTCTTCTAATGGCCTGGATTTGTCCATACCTACTTATGAGTATTCTGATGCAGAGGATTCCATTCCCTATGCTTCCCCTCCTGAGGATTTTTCTTTTGGGGAAACTTTACATACCTTATGGGAGCATTTCCACTGGGAAAGTCAGGAATTTTCTGATTCAAAAAAGAGGCTCAGAGATTTCCTTCTTCTACCTCAGCATAGGCCCTTGGCTATACCTCCTGTACTAGACATTGTTGATGATGTGTGTTCGGAATCCAGTATGGCCCCTGATTCCCTGCTTCTGGCTCCTAGTAACCCTGACAGATACTACAGGGTTCCTGACTCCCACAAGTTCCTTTTCAAAAACCCTGTTGCAGATCCAGAAACCATTTCTCAGGGGCCCAAGGGCATTAAGGCTTCTACTGCTAAAAATCCTATCCCTTCTGATAGAGACTCCAAGGCACTGGATAGATGGGGTAAAAAGGTTTATACTTCTGCAACTTTGGCAATCAGGGCTTTAAACTGCCAATTTCATATGTTAAAATATCTACAGCATATTACTGGACTGCTTAAACAGAAAATGATGTTTCCTGACTGTGTGGAAAATAAAGATTTACAGTATTTATTGCATTCTGCTGAACAAGTTGGAAAACATACTTTGCAATATGGTTTTGTTTCTTTAGAGGCCTCCTGCAGGGCTGCTGTTACTGGATCTGTGCTTAGAAGGCATGCTTGGCTTAAGGAGCAATCTTTGCCTGATCAAGTTCAAGTGAAATTGTTGGATGCTCCTTTAAATCAGGACCGTCTGTTTGGCAATAAGGCTGAAAAAGTTCTAAAAAAGGTGGAAGATAAAGCTAAATCTATGCAAACTGTTAAAGATTTCTTACAAATGCAACCTCCAAGATTTAGTAGGCACTGGCCTACTAAGAACTGGTCTTTTCCAGCTCCTTCCTCTCAAGCCAAATACAGACACACCAAAAGCACCAGGTGTCAGTCCCAGGGGACTCTCAGAACTAAGCAATGGGGGGCCTCCACTTCCAAACCTGGAAATAACAAGACACCCCCCTATGGTAAACAGTCTCAATGACTTCCTTTTAAAATTACCAAGCACTTACCTTTTAGCTCCCCCTTTGGGAGGAAAGATTGCTCTTCATGCAAAGAACTGGGAACTCATAACCCAGGACAAATGGGTTTTAAATATAGTGTCCCAGGGAAACAAATTTCATTTCCACACATTGCCAACACCAAACAGGTGGCCAGACCTGCCCCCAAATCAGTGGACAGAGGCTCAAAAACAAGTACTTTCCCTCTTAAACATGGGGGCTATTCAACCAGTACCAGAAGAGGAAAAGGAACAAGGTTTCTACTCCAGGCTCGTTCTGGTACCCAGAAAAGACAAATCATGGCGTCCAATTCTGGACCTGTCTCCTCTAAACACCCTTTTGGACATTCCAAAATTCAAGATGCTGACTCTTCACCAGTTACTTCCTATGTTAGGCAAAGATGCCTGGTTGGCAACTCTAGATTTAAAAGAAGCATACCTGCACATCCCAATCAGGGAATCTTGCAGAAGATACCTACGCTTCAAAGCAGGCTGCTTGCATTATCAGTTCTCTGCACTGCCCTTTGGCTTGTCTACTGTGCCCAGGGTATTCACAAAGTGCCTGGCTCCAGTTATTGCATTTTTCAGGCAAATAAATATTCAAATATAGCCATACCTGGACGATTGTCTAATTCAGGCAGAAAACCAGGGCATACTTCTACATTATCTGGCATTTGTAAAAAGGGTCCTAACTTGTCTAGGGTACACCATAAATGAAAAGAAATCACAACTGGTACCCTGTCAACAGATTACATTCCTGGGTGCAAGCTTAAATACAACTGCCCAGATGGCTTTCCTCGCACCAGAGAAGCAAATTCGTTTGGTAACTTACTTCAAACAATTGGCGACAAAAACCCTGCTATCTGCAAGACAAATACTGCAAGCCTTGGGGTTCATGGCCTCCTGCATTCTTCTAATTCCATATGCAAGACTGCATATGAGGAAAATACAGTGGTACTTAAAAATGTCTATGGAGTCAACATTGTCACAGCCTGGAAACAATGATTCCTATCATACCTTGCCTACACCTGGAATTCCTATGTTGGGCAGAGGCCTGCCACTAAAACAAGGGACTGCCATTCACACTACCCCCTGCCACCCAAATCCTAACTACAGATGCATCAGACTATGCATGGGGGGCTCACCTGGCAGGGAAGTGCATTCAGGGCAAATGGAACCCAAATCAAATGCACCTACATGTCAATCAAAAATAAATGTTAGCTGTACAGAATGCTCTGACAGCCTTCAAGAACTACATTCTTCCAGGACAATGAATGGTAAAGATGGAGAACACCACGGTTATGCGGTACATAAACAAGCAGGGGGCTACACATTCTTACCCCCTCTGCAGACTAGCCATGGCATTGTGGAACACAGCCTTGAGCTACCAAGTGCACCTAGAAGCTCTATTGCTGCCAGGAAAATTGAATACACTGGCAGACAGACTAAGCAGAAAACTCATGGACCCACACGAGTGGAAACTGGAACCAAGGATTTTCAACATGTTGGCAAGCAAATGGGGGAGCCCAGACATATATCTATTTGCCTCCCCCCAAAACTACCAGTTGGACAAGTTTTGCATGAGGACTCCCCACAAAGAAGCCTGGAAATTTGATGCTCTGTCCTTCAGCTGGAAAGGTCTATTAGTATATGCCTTTCTCTCTCTGCCTCTGCTCTTCAAAGTTCTGCTAAAAGTCAAACAGGACAAACCAAGAATGATTTTGATTGCTCCAAACTGGCCACGCCAACACTGGTACCCACTCCTGTGCAGTGTGTCACAAATATCTCCATGGCACCTGCCTCAGACCCCTTCCTTGCTGTCTCAGCAGGAGAACCAAATTCTGCACCCTCAGCTTCCAACATTGAACCTTGCAGCCTGGCTAATCACTTAAATTCATCCTTATCATCCCTCAGCAAACCTGTGATGGATGTCATCTTGGAGGCAAGAAGGCCTAGTACTAAAAAATCTTATGCTGACAAATGGAAAGGATTCTGTGCCTGGAACCAATCTTTAGGGATGAGCACAGCAGCACCCAGTTTACCTCAGATTTTGCAATACTTAACTGAGATGTTTCACAAGGGCCTGTTTTTTTCCTCTATTAAAATCCACGTTTCAGCTATTTCAGCTCACTATAACACAGAACCACCCCTCTTCTCTCATCCCCTGATCAAGCAGTATCTCAGAGGGGCAAAGAACTTGAGACCACCCAGGAGAGCTCCTACCCCCTGCCCGAGACCTTAACTTTGTTTTGGAGAAGCTCACCCTATCTCCTTTCGAGCCAGCTGCTACTGCAGACTTAAAATTTCTTTCTTGGAAAACAGCCTTCCTTTTAGCAGTCACTTCAGCTAGAAGGATATCTGAATTATTGGCCCTTATGGCAGTGGAGCCTTTCATCATCTTTCATGTGGACAGGGTATCTCTGAGGACCAGTCCATCCTTCATGCCCAGAGTGGTATCCATTGTGGCTCTTAATCAGTCCATTCATTTGCCAACCTTCTTTCCCAATCCACAGAACAAAGGGGAATGGATTCTGCAGTCCTTGGATGTGCACAGACAACTTAGATTCTACTTGGACAGGACTAAATCTCGAAGAAATTCTGACCAATTGCTGGTAGCATTTGCTGCAGGGGCAGAGGGGAAGGCTATTTCAAAACAAACCATTTCTAAATGGTTAAGCCATTGCATTCATTTCTGCTATAAGCACCATGGAAAACCAATCCCCCAGGGGATCAGATCTCACTCCACCAGGGCTGCATCTACTTCTGCAGCCCTTCTCAGAGGTGCTCCTACCAGGGATATTCTAGAAGCTGCTAGCTGGAGTTCTGTACATACTTTCTCCAGGCATTATCATTTACCAATTTTCTCTAAATGCAGAGCTGGTTTTGCACTGCGGTCTTGCAGGGCCTTATAGCTGGCCCTAATGCTGTATAAACTCCTCCTCCCAACCATAGCTTTGGAAATCTACCCAAATGTAATGACTGCAACAGTGAAACATGAGAACATAGTACAGTTGTGTAGACTTACCATAAATGTAGACGTTCGAGTGTATTCACTGTTGCAGTCCTGGTTACCCTCCCTCCAGCCCACTACTTTTCTCTGGCTATACCTCTACTTTCCTTTACTATGCTTAAAAACCTTTTTGGTGTATTTGCTTTTGGTTGGAGGTATATATTTTTGTGTTTTTTAATTTTATTGGCTCCCCATTGGGGGGGCACCTGACATCTGGGGCAAGAAAAACTGATGTAATGGCGTTGGATGCATGTTTTATACCCCTGACGACCTGATGTCATGGAAGAAGGGACAGCAACCGATGCAGGACCCAGGACTTTGTTAATCAGGCCTACTGAGGGCAACCTGTCAGCAGATTACCCCAAATGCAATGACTGCAACAGAGAATACACTCGAACATCTACATTTATGGTAAGTGTACACAGCTGTACTTTTGTCTCCCAGAGGCTGCCCCATCTCTGCAATAGACTTTCCATACATGTTAGAGTGTCTCACTGACCCTCTTCAAATGCAATGGGTTCCACCTTTGTCCCTCATTGACAGGGGAGACAGGTGCTGACTGAGGTTTCTTTTTTGAGGATAAACTCTTGGCTAGGGTTGTAAGGGCCCCAGGGCCATTAGCCTAGTAACCTCCTATGATCCTGTGATCCTATGGACCACAGGACTTTCCCTCTTACCATTCCTGATGTCAGCCAAATGTTCTAAAACAAGTGTTTTCACCATTCTTTTGGTCTGCCAGATGTACCACTTTATTGTATTATACCCACATCCCAAAATATAAACAACCCCACAAGATTTACAATTAAATTTATTTTTGGCCACATATTTATGATCATTAATCAAGGACACTGAAATATTTTGGATCCTACTGCATGTCTTGCAATTACCACATGGAAATGAACCCACTGTTTTAAAAGAAGGATGCTGTACCCCCATTGGTCTATTGAGTAGTTCCTTTAATTTACAGTATTGACTAAAGGAAAATGTAACTTTATCCATGAAAATTTTACCCAAGATCTCATCTGAAGTGATCATGGGCCACAAATCCCTAACTATTTTCCTCAAGGATTCAGAAAAGGGACTATACCTAGTGACATAAAACGATTTCTCATAATCTTCCTTACAACTTAAATTGTGTCTTTTGGCTTTTCCCGGTTAGGGGTCACCACAGCGGAACTCCGGTCCACTAATGATTGGCAGTAAATTTTTACGTGCTGGCTTGCCGGGCCTAACGCCCAACCTTCAATGAAGGAATGCCCATTCACGCATGTCGTCACACAGAAGACACTCTAACTGGGAATTGAACGGGCAACGTCTAACTGTGAGGCGACAACGCTACCGCAGAATTACCCCAACCAAATCCAAACCTACCCTTAGTACATCTCTCATCCTTGAAAACACCCTCAGCCTTACATCTAGCTCTCCTCAGCACCTCCTTCAGATATCGTCTGAGAAAGAGTCTTTGTTCAGCCTCTGAAGTATAAAAACTTGTTAGATTAACATCAGAGGTATTCATGCACATCCGTTTAAACTCTCTGAAATGAAGTGACTCAATTAGATGTGGAGGGTGTATTCTTGAGGCATGTAAAAAATTAACAGCTGTAGGTTTCCTAAAAGGTCAAATTGAATTTTCTTATTTTCAACCACAAGAAACGTAACATCCAAAAAAATTAATGGCACAAAAATCCATCAAATAACTAAATTTCAAACCATGGGGTTGTTATTCAAGCAATAATAAACTCATCAGTGGCAACTCTACAAACAAAAAACAAATCACTTATAAACCATTTATAGATAACCACCTTGTTCCTGAAATTATTAGTCACATAAATGAGCTGTCTTTCAAACTCTCCCATGTGTAAGATGGCATAAGAGGAGCAAAGGGAGCCCCCGTTGCCATTCCCCTCTTCTGTAAAAAGATTTTGCCATCAAGTACAAAATAATTATGAGATAGACAAAATTCAAGTAAATTAAGAATGTAAGAGGTACGTGGGCCTTCACCCAGCACCTCAGCAACAGCTTCTAAACTCCAACTTAAAGAAATATTGGTGTAAAGTGCTGATATATCCATCGTGACCCAAAAATAATCCCCTTGCCATTCCACATCCCTCATGCACTTACATAACTCTTGACTGTTCGTAATATGAGCTGGAACCCTCAAAGGATGTTGTTTTAATAAAAAATCCAGGAATACCCCCACATTCTGCAAATACGAACCTATCCCTGAAATGATAGGTCTCCCCAGGGGATTCCACCTATCTTTATGAATTTTAGGAATTGCAAAGAAAATTGGGTCACGGGGTTTAGAAATGGACACATTTTTGACATCAGAAGCTCCGAGGAAACCCAGTCTCTTTCTCTCCTCTCTCCAATAGCTCCAAGAGTTCACTCTTGAAGTGAGAAACTGGGTCAAATGTCAAATATTCATAATCCTTCTCTTGACACAACAATACTTGAACCATTTCAATATATTTCTCCTTATTCATAATGACCCAGTTACCTCCCTTGTCAGCTTCCTTAAACACAAATGAATCAGCCTGTCTTCACAACTCCTGTGGGGCCTGCCATTCCAATCTCCTGAGATTAAACTTTTTACATTTAAAAGTTTTAAAATCCTTCTCAGTATTTAAATACAGCATTTTTTTCAAACAGGCACAACACAGGAGACAGTTTTGGAGGGTAAAAAAACATTCCCAGAACAAGGTAAAACAGGAATGGTGAAACACCCATAACCTGTAAAAAAACAAACAGCCTTCAACTTCATTTTCATCACTTGAAAGATATTCCAAATCTGAAACAGCATTATCATAATCATAGAATGAAACATTCAACAAAGAATAATCTGATTCTAACTCAATATCTTGTGAATGAGGCTTGACCCTTTTAAAAAAATATACTTTTAAATGTAATTTATGGCAAAACGTGCTAGCCTCTGTTAAAAGGCTCGCAAGTGTCAGAGTTCTGGTGGGTACAAACTTTGCACCTTTTAACAATACACATTCAGCAGCCAGAGAAATAATTAAGTCAGACAAATTGATAATGTTCAAAGAACTTAACTCACAATTGTTCAGTTCAGCTTGAACAACATTACTTTTACTGGAAATGCCTGCCCTTCCATTTTGTTCTGTTGTTCCTATTCCAACTCCCTTGTTGAAACTTCTGCTGCTGTTCTGATCGGGTGTTCTGGTCAGGGGACTCCTACTCAAGGCTGCTTTCAAAATAAACTCTTTTTTTGAAGCTGTTTCCCCTGAAGAGGCTGAGGAGTCACGAACACCAAAAGTACGGTCACCAGAATGTCTTATTTTAGATCATCCCCGAAGAGGTTTGCATTGCCATTGATACACCAAACCCATTTGTAGATCATTTACATCTCTGAATAATTTTTTCTTCTTCCTGGCAATGGTCTTGGATTCCACCTTGACCAACTTCTGCTTAATTTCACACATTTTTACACCAAAAACTCAGTCAGAAAAATCCTTTTTAAAAGATTCTTCCATTGCTACAATCTCATTCCACAGTTTCTCCAGAGATTTAAGGTTCCGTTTTACCAGAACCCTTAACCAGCCCAAAGTACATTCTAGGGCCACCTGTTTCCACTCATCACATAAATCCTACTCACCAGCCAGAAGACAAAACACCTGAAGATATCAGGGTGTGATATTAAGACTCAAATACCTCTCCAGCAATTTCATGAAAAAAAAAGTACAATTCCTTGGACAGCATTCTTTCCAGTTGCTCAAAACGCACAGATGAACCATTAGATCCCAACGAACAGCATGGATCCAACTGCAGATACTTTGCTTCCCTCTCCTTTACAAGGTCTGAAAAGTTGAAGTTATTAATAGGCACATCCATTCCCACACTATTGGCTTCTGCTTCTTTAAAAGGGTTGGGAGGGTGGCCTAATGGTTAAGGTGTTTGCCTTCCAAACACAAAGTGCAAAGTTCAAATCTCCCAAGGGGCAATTGGCTAGGCTTGCAAGGGCAGTTGGCCTAATACTGATCTATGAACCTATAATCACGACAACATCAAAAAACAGACTAGGAAGGCAATGGCAATCACTTTACTCTCCTGGTACCGTGGCATTTCGCCTTCAAGGGGTAATAAACTGCATGGATCCAACTTCTTAAACAGTCACAATATAACAGATTGATTAAACAATTAAACAGTCCTCTTACATCCATTAGATTCATTGTATTGCTGTAAAGCAGTTTCTTACATCCATTAGATTCATTGTATTATTGCTGTAAAGCAGTTTTTAAACATTTTTAAATATTTTTTTTATTTTTATATAAATAAATCAATCAAACCACAGTAACCTCTCTCACCATCCCCACCAACAAACTCCACAATAAAATCATTTTCATTCAAAAATTCAACATCACTTCTTGATTAAGTCTCCTGGGGAAGAGGGTACCATAGTTAAAAATGAACATTGTCTCCAACTGATTTGGCTTCAAATGAAAGCCCACCCCCCCATTCCTCCAGGTTGTGCCAAAACACTGATCTATTATCTCTACAGATATCCTGTTTCTCCTACATTACCTTTTCCTTCCAGGTCTATTAAATGGTTCTGTTTGTGTTGTTTAATTTCTAGTTTATTGAACTGCAATTCAGAAAAACAAAATAACCAAAACTCACAAAACAATATGAATGGCTTCTTCACTAGTGACAGCTAGTATACCTGTACTACAACATAGGTGATGTGATTAAGGCTATTGATGGCTCTCTGGTCCTTGACTTATTATATTGCATGTGCTCTGCAAGCTGTCTTCTGGCTGAGTTTAACAAAATAACAAACATAGCTTTTTTTTTACTTGCCCATGTTAATATCCACTTGTATGAACATTTATTTATTTTTTACCTGCTTGATTTTCATTTATTTATCAATTTGTATGTGTATTATTTTTTCCTGTAATGTTATCCTTGTTTTCTTGATACTGACTTAAACTGCTGTTCTTGGGGGTATTGTTGCAACCTACTTTATGGAGTATTCATAATAAATGTCTGAACTTGACCATGTGCAAATGGCAGTGAAACTCTTCTGCAGTTCACAGCTTAAAGTACTCACATCGTATTGGTTCTGTGGACTCCTAGTCAGGTTTTATTAATAAGAATGCTTACATTTGAATCATGCACTCACAAATGGTAAGAAATGCTAAATAGTCCTGCTGGATTATGAATAATTAAAAAATATACAGACTCAAGGCAGTACATGATTATTAAATCTAATAGCACCATTTTCAGGAATCCAACTTGTTTTTACAGTTAGTCTGAATCAGCATGATTTAATATTACCCCTCTGCTCACAGCAATTACTGCTGCACACCTTGAAACACCTAAAACTTAAAATGAGAGTCAGTATCTCTGGTCATTCAGATTTATAATATCTCTGATGTAGAATCATATTTTATTTCTGAAGATCCTTACAGTTTCCCATATGATATTTATGCTAAGTTTGTTTCCTCTCACAGTTGCAAAAATGTCTCATAGAATAAACTTTTCCTATGAATAGATTTTCAAAATAATCGTCTTTCTTAAAAATACAGCATATATCAATAAATTGTCATATTTGTCCTGCACTCTCCTTTTAAGATTGTAAACCTGCATTTTAGTAGCTTCAGCATAAAATAGATATTCTAGCTCAACCTGTTAACCTTGTAATATATATTAACAAATGTCTATATTGCCTATATCTTTCTGTAGTCAATAATGCCTGAAAAGGTGGGCATTATAGGTAAGTAATAAACCACCCATGGGTGTTATAAACTCATAAGTCTTAGGCAAGAGGACTTGTCTAACCCTGGAAGGCCAATTATTTACATATAATGCCCACACTGAAGGATAAAATTGTGCTTAACAAAAAGGTCTCTCTCTCCTCATTTTAGTTAACTTTTTAATGCATTTTTGTTTCCATTTTTAAGGATTTCTTTTTTGGTGTTTTTGAAGAAAAGTATTTTTGGTCTCGTGTGATGTAGCCCATGTGAGATCTGGCCATTGATAGATTTTGCTAACCTGCATCAGGAAAGTCAATAATTAAAAATGTTAATTTGTTTTTAGTATCATAAAGGCATTAAGAGAACAGCAGAGTGGGAAATGTACTTATGTAATCTGAACCGAAAACAGTGAGAGCTAACAAAGAAGTACTAGACCGTTTTTTCACTGGAGTGTAACCAGATAAAGCATTGTGATAAAATGCACCTCATTTTCTTCTTTTTTGTGATTTCTCTGTTTCAGCTGTCATTTTTTTATGCCATTGTCAAAGAGACCATTTAAATTGGGACAGAAATGAAAGAAAAATACAGAAGAGTGTGTTTGTTGTTCATAGGTTAGTACTAAGCTAACTGTCCTTGTGAGCCTAGCCAATTATCCCTTGTGAGACTCAAACCCTTCACCTTGTGTTTGTAAAGCAAACACCTTAACCATTAGGCCACCCTCCCAACCTTATTTATTCTTAAAGTTATACATAACCTATGCTGCTACTTGTCTGTGATAGTATTGTACAGAAAAGAAACAGACTGCGATTTGTAATCAGACTGTATACTATGCCGCATACAGTTGCATGGACAATGGTCATATGTAGTGATCCATAATCACATATTTTACTATAATATAAAGTGCAAAAGTATGCTGCAGAGAAAGTATGCAAAAGACTGCATAATGCCATGCAAATGAATGTGTATATGTGAATGAGACTATAATGACATGCATATGTATGCAATATGAAATCAGTATCAGTTCCTAGTTGTAACTGGTGTGGGTTGCACAACAGTAACTACCATATTATAAGGAGCAAAGCACAATGAAAATGCAGTAGCTGCACGTTAACATGCATTACCTATTAGTGCTGCCACTTCCTGTCTGTTTGAATGAGGATACATTGGGTGGGAATGAAAATTATACCAGTAGTGGATAACATTTAATAATTTCATAGAGCAGGGCAATGTGCAAGTAATAATGTCCAACAGGGTGTGTGTTACTGTGTAAAAAACTCCCACCTCAAGCTCAATGCCAAAAAGTGCATTGTCATCCCTTTTGGTAAAAACTCTGTACCCATGAACTACCACATAGGTGGTAGTCTACTTAACACCGAAAGTGTGATAAGAGACCTTGGGACACAGGTGGACAGCAGTCTCTCCTTTGATAATCACATCACCACAGTAGTCAGGAAATTCTTCTACGTTGCACACCTCATCACAAAAGGTTTCTCATCCAGGAAAAAAAAGAAGTCATTGTTCCCCTCTACTCATCACTCATTAGACCCATTACAGAGTACAATACCCCTTTTGGTATGTACCTCACAAGACATCTACAACAACTGAAAAGGCCACAGAAATACCTCACAAAGAGGATTACCATCCTCAAACAGATGCCCTACACAGACCGTCTCAAAAAACTGCAGCTTTACTCCGTCGCATATCACCTACTCAGAGGCGATCTCTGCCTAACACACAAAGCTATGTCAAACCCAGAGCTTTTAGACATGCGCCACTTAAAGAAATCCCAATCCCTATGAGCTACACGCTCTAGGGACCTAAACCTTGTCACCACAATAAACAGAACATGCTGGTGGTATAGATTCCTGTCCCAGAGACTTCCCATACTCTGGAACAAACTACCTATCTATATCAAACAAAGCTCCTCATTAGCACTCTTCAAGAAAAATCTTGATGATTGGATGGGAGATAGGAAATTCACCCCGGGGATCACTTCTGTGGCTCTGCTCGACAGTGGCACAGGAAAATAATTTGCTTGGGTGGTGAAAGCCAGGGTACCTTTTGACTAGGCTTATATAGGCCCTAGGGCCAATAGCCTAATACCTACCTATGAACCTAGGGAGGGCCTCTATATACCTGGAAGGGTGTTATTTAACCAGTTATTACATTTAGAGAATAGACTATCTGTACAATTCTTGTGTTTTACTAACTTATTTTTTTTTTTATTATTATTACATTTGTATATATTTTTGATGGAAAATAGTTCCTGTGTTTAATGTTTCATACTTGTTGTAGTATATGTAAATGGTGTTGGATAAAGTATTTTAAATCCAAAATGCAACATTTTCAAAAAATATTCAGCTATTTACTTCATTCTTTGGTCCCTTACTCCTAAAATGTGTGGCTCAGCACACCCAAGGAGATAGAAATCACTGCATGGCTTCTATGACATTTCTCACTTCTATGAGGTACTAAATGCCATAGACTCAAAGAAGTAGCAATAAAAAGCCAAAAATGGTCTGCAGTCACACAGGTATGTGAACAGGAAAGCCTACCATTCCATGAACTGCCAGGTTGTGTGTGTGATGCACATGGTATTGTAAGCAATGTGCCTGCATAGCAACCAGGCAATTCCCATGATTGATATACAAGGCATACATTTCATTTGTAATGTAGTTTCTCTACAAAGTGACATTCCACAGGGACAGCTAGCAGGTAAGTGTGGGTACTATGACAATATGAAATGTATACAACTACAGAGTTTGTACACCTATGTACAAATCTCCCATACACTGTGTTACAGGTGACACCAGACACCTACTAGAGCCATGGCTATTAATGCTTTTAATAAACACACAGAGTATTGGTGAGCTGCAGTACAATACAGTGTAACTTTAAACCCAAAACACCATGGGGGGGGGGGGGTGATTGTGCTGGTAACATCCAGCTAACTTCAGATATTGAAATGAAATTAGACGTTATTGAAAAAATGTAAACTGGACCTAAACAAAGCACAGTGAGAGATGGAATTAGTAATAATGACCTGACATCACATCAGCATGAATTTACAGTACCATTGTATCTTTATTCACTAGGCCATTTAAGCATGGGGGACATTCTACAAGATTGGAGACATGTACTTGTTAAATCTGTCTTTAAGGGAGTCATACAGACCCATATGTTTGCTTTAATGTTTTGGAAAATAAGGTAGAAGGTTATTTTGGATAAGTTATTGTTAGAATTGGAAAGGCTGGGACTTATCCAAAATAACCATTGGTTTGGAAAGGCCTAGAGAAGACATTTGACTCAGAAGTCTATCATGTGACATGGTGTCAAAGGCTTTTGAGAGGATTTAGAAAAACAGAAGAGAGAAACTCTCCTTGATCTCTAACCTTATTGATGGTATCCAAAAAGTTGGGAAGAGCTGTAGTAGTGCTATTACCTGACTGGAAACCATATTGTGTTGGGTTTAGGAGATCATTTTACAAGAGGTACTTGAAGGAGTTGCTTATGAATGCACTTTTCCAGGATCTTAGAAAGGGGGGGACAAGATGGCAATTTGCCTAAAGTTAGAGATCCCAGAAGAGTTATCTCCTTTATGGAGAGGAATAATAAAGATATTTTTTCCACATGGAGTATTGAATAGATCTGTTGATGTGAAAATGTGAGTAGATGGGACAGTAAATAACTTTAAGGAAATAGGTATGAAGAAGGGTTTATTAGCTTGAGTATAGGGAGAGTGGCTGAAAGTGTGACTGTGAATAAAGTGAGATACTACCATGGTAAGTATGTAATAAGGTAACAGAAAATAAATAGGAGAAATGTGAAGATGCACAGGATAACATGGCAGATACAGAGGACTATGTGGGGAGGTTGGAGCTGAATAAAAAGGAAATATTTTAAAGGAGAATGGAGGAAGGTAAGGGGGAAAAGATAAGTGAAATTGGTTTCCTGGAGATTCTAGGCAAAGTGACCCCTTATTAAGAGGATAGAGAAAGGTAAGATTTTAATATAGAATAGTCAGAGTAATGTAGAATATACCATGATGTAACTGGGTGAAACTGTGAATTAGATGAAATATTAGGAAGAGAATAATTAAGTGGTTGATGTGAATAATAAAAGGTTTCAAAGATTTTAAGTAACTTTATTGTCATTTAGGAAACACAAGTGCTACCTAAAATTTCAGGTGTCAGCTCTTTTACAGGAGAAAAGAAACACAAAAAGACAGACATGATAGGTATTAAAGAATAAACAATAACTATAGTACAAAACTAAATATCTAAGTAGCTGTCGCACATGCTTGCACACTATTTATTGCATTGGACAACACTTACTAGTAGATAATTAACACATGAAAAGAAAAATGCACTATACACAGAGGTGAGAGTGGGTGATATTGCACATAAGGAAGTGACTGGAATTGCACTTAAATGAGAATATATTAATTTTAGTATGCAATGAATAAATAGAATTACTGTTTGAAAAAGAAAAAGAATGAGAGAGTAACAATCTATTATAGTTTTGATACATTCAGATTTATGTCTGCATTAATGAGTCTTATTGCAGTTGGATAAAAACTGTTCATGAATCTGAAGGCCCTGCAGCGGATACTCCATAACATTCCACCAGATGCAAGTTTAGTGAACCAACCATACTCTGGATGAGACGTGTCACTCAGTATTTTGTGGGACCTCTTTTTACATCTCAGTTCAAAGAGCTCCTGCAAGGTAGGAAGACTAGTGCCCACGACCTTTTCTGCTGTTCTTATTATTCTTTGCAGCTTCTTCCTTTCGGCCATTGTGCTGTTATCGAACCATACAGTGCAGTTGCTGGTGATAATGCTCTAAATGGCTCCGCTATAGAAGGTAATTAGAGCATTCATAGACAGCTTTGCTTTTCTCAGCCTTCTTAGGAAGTGTAGTTGCTGGTGGGCTTTTTTAATTAGCTGGCCTGTGTTTGTACTCCAGAAAAGATCCTCTGATATATGTACCCCAATGAACTTTGTAGTTTGGACTCTCTCCACTTTTTACCATTGATCTTGAGGGGTAGGTGTATAACAGAGCTATTTCTGAAGTCAATAATAATTTATTTTGTTTTATTGACATTCAGGGCCAAATTGTTGTTACTGCACCATTTAATCAAGGAGTTGACCTCATTCCTATACCCACTCTCATCATCACCACTTATGAGTCCTACCACTGTGGTGTCATCTGCAAATTTGATGATGTGGTTGTTGCTAGCTTTCACAGAGCAGTCATGGGTAATTTTGTGAACAGTAGAGGACTCAGCACACAGCCCTAGGGTACTCCAGCATTGATTGTAATACTCCCTGAAGTGTTGTTACCAGCACAGGTCCTTTGTGGTCTTCCAGTCAGGAAATCAAGGATAGAGTTGCACAGCCCTTTATTTATGCCAAGGTTGATTAGCTTTTCTATAAGTTGCATTGGAATCACCATATTGAATGTTGAAATCTATGAACAACAGCCTGGCATAGTTGTTTTTCTCATCAAGATGCTCCAATGTGAAGTAAAGTGCTACAGAAATGGCATCAGCAGTTGATCTGTTTGCCCAGTAGGAAAACTGCAGTGGGCCAAACGATCGGGGTAGTACTGTAGTCAAATGCCTTTTAACCAATCTTTTGAAGCATTTCATTACATTTGATGTAAGGGCCATTGGCCTGTATCATTTAGGCAGGTGGAGTTGGCTTTTTTGGGCAGAGGGATTATGTTGGTAACTTTGAAGTATTCTGGTACTTCTTCCTGGAAAAGTGAGGTATTGAAGATGTCCTCCAGGACTATGCTCATTTGGTCTGCACAACCTTTCAATACTTTCCCCAGAATATTTTCAGGGCTAGCAGCCTTTTTGGGGCTCACTTTTCTTAGTCGGTTCCTTAAATCCACAGCACTGAAGTTAAGTACTGCCTCCTTTTGGTCATTGAGAAGCTTTACAGCCACCAGGTTGTTTTTCTCTTCAAACCTGCCATAAAATGTGTTTAGACTGTCCAGAAATTCAGCGCTATCATCACACTGAGCTGACTTGGTCTTGTAGTCAGTTAGCTGTTGAATACCATGTCTTTCACATCCTCAAAGCATCCTTGTATCCTCTTTCCATACTCCCTCCTGGCCTCCTTGATACCCATTTTTAGATTAGCCCTTCCCATACTTAGACCCTTCTTATCCTTTGACCAGAAAGCAGTGTTTCCTGCCCTCAGCAACTCGTACACCTTGCTGTTTAGCCATGGTTTTTGGTTGGCTCTTACTTTAATACTTTTGATGTTCGTTACATCCTCCATGCATTTGGATATATAAGCCATAGTTGTCTCAGTATATTCATCTATGTTCACCGGATTGTTCACTGTGGCTGCCTTCCTGAAGACATCCCAGTTTGTGGTTTCAAAGCAATCCCGGAGACTTTGTATGACTCCTTCATGCCAGACCCTAATTTGTTTCACAGTGGGCTTATCTCTGATCAAGAAAGGTTTGTACGTTGATATTAGTTTTATGGAGATGTGATCAGAGCCACCCAGGTTTGGTTGTTGTGCAGCTCTGTATGCCCCTTTTATGTTAGTGTATGCCTTGTCCAGAGTATTTGCTCCACTTGTGGGAAAATCCACAGTTTGGTAATAACTGGGTATCACCTCCCTGAGATCTGTTTTGTTGAAGTCACCAGCTATCACAAATGCAGAGTCAGAATTCATGCATTGCAGCTCACATGTAGCATTATGCAGTATACTCAGTGCTTCAGTGATGTTAGCACTCGGTGGTATATATACAGCTGCGACATAGACACCATTTAGTTCTCTGGGCAAATAAAAAGGTCTGCATTTCAGTATCAGAAATTCCACGTTTACAGAGCAATGTTCATACACAATGTTACAGTTTTTGCACCAGCTATCATTCATAAAAATACACACTTCACCTCCCTTAGCTTTTCCACACAGAGCTAGCTGTATGACATACATGTACATATGGATGTCAGACACTGTATTCAACATACAACATCCCGACATGCAGTAAGTTGATGCCAAATGGTTGACGCAGGCAGGGGTTTTACAGGTGCGCAAGATCTACATTCCCCAGATAGGGGAATATTTCCTTTCCCCAGGGATTGTGCAATCTCAGAGTTAGTGTATCTAATTAGCAGGGGGTGTGGAGTGTGCATTCCCCCAAATGGGTGGTGCAGGGGAGTTTTTCCCCTGCAAAAACACTTGCCGTTGGTTTACTACCCTCTGGTGTAATCCCCAGAGTATGTGTAGAATGTATCATTCTGTCTGCATTCAAACTTCAGTAAAAAGGGTTTGTTTATTTTCTTTTTGTTTTATTTTTGTCAACTAAAACTCCAGGGAAGGAGGGTTGGGGGCAGGTAGCTGATCAGGACCTTTTTTCTTTTGCTCTTCCATTCAAGAGCTGGTGTAGGAGAGAGGGGGCATGCTAATACAAGGAAAGGACCCTTTTTTGTTCTTCAAATGAAGAGCTGGGGAGGCAGGGCTCCACTGTAGAGAGTAGCCCCAGGCATGCTAAAGCCAGCTACACCTTTATAGTCATCTAAAATCATAAGTGAGCAGAAGTTTGGTAATGTTGCTCAGAATGTTAAGTGTTTGACATTGTAAATTTTCTTTTTTTGGAATTATTATTGTTACTGGTAGATCTTTGCCTTAGATAGCATAGAAAATGTGGGTAAGCTACTGTGCGATGCTGTCAGATGTAGATGGTGGTGGCAAAGGAGTACTGCATCCCAGCAGAGTGAAGCTGTGGTGAGACCAGCACTAGTAGTAGCCAGGCAGTAGCCATTTGTGTGACTCCCCTCTTTTCATCGTTCTTGACAAGCTAATTCTTTGTTTTCAGTAAGTACTGCTTGATGTGTTTCTAACTTCAGAATATCTGCCTAAGTACTTCATCCTTAAATTTTCAGGGGCTGCTTATTGGTTTCCCCTCATGTGTTTGGCCATGCCCTGTAGAGACTCAAAAACCTTGAGTGACATTTTTCCTGTAAAAGCATGATTGAAATTTCCCCAATACCTAGCTGCACACAGGGCAACTAGTTTTCATTGACAAGCACTGTCTCCAGAGTTGCAAACCTAACACTCCTGACATTGCTTTATATTCTCACTCCAGCCATCTAATCAATAAGAAAGGGTCTGTTGCCATAGATAAGAACTTTTCCGCTATCTCTGTTACCAGCTTGGTTGATATGGGCATCCTGTGGCAATGTAGAAATTACCGCATGTTTAATGACAACCAGTTAATTCTCAAACTGATATGGTATGTGAAAGATGGATTTACACAATGTCACTGGAGGCAAAGCTCTCACATTAAAGTACTCCTAATGTCAGTAAGGTTGTCAGTAGTACACACTGCACCCATTACACACAATTCAAAGCAGACATATAGACCCACATATATTGAGGCACTTAAATGTAACCTTCCTAAACCACAAAGATCTCCTAGATGAAGTATAAGTAACAAATACCCTCAGCAGCCCCAAATGCACTTTTTCAAAACAACACCCACATCAACACATAGAACCACATCTCATGGAGCCTCTACCTCTAAGCCCATAAGGCAAGCCCCCACATACTCCAACATTATGGTCTTTGGATACTTCAGTGTGAGACACACTGATGTCCCTCTCACCAGGATGCGTAAGGAGAAAGTTACAGTCAGTTGCTTATCAGGGGCTAAGATCCACCACATTATGCATGTATTCAGGTCATTGGATCACAAGTAGCATTATAGCTCAGTCATAGTCCACGTGGGAATAAATTACCTGAGACGTACCTCTCTAGACTATAAGAGACATCATAGTGCTCTCAGAATGTGTCTCAGGCTGGTATGAGCTTTGCATTGAGCAGCATTTTACCTTCTCCCAAGGATGATGCCACCATACGAAAAAAAGTTGATTGACTTTAATAACTGGCTTAGTTTCTGGTGTCATTCTAAGGAGGTGCAATATTTGTCAACTTAGAAGGAGATGGTCAACAGACCACACTGCTTTACCATGGTCTGCACCTCTCTCCTCAAGGCTATAGAATATTAGCTAAAACATTGACTTCCCTCATAGTGCCTTTTTTAGGCAATGCCAAATTGAAAGTATTTATAATATAGCAAATCAAAACCAAGAAAATCCTAACTCAGTGCTAGGAGTCTAAACAAAACACTCCACTTTCTAGAAGCTCTCTTCACACTAGAGAATTTTGATTTCTGTGCAGTCACTGAGACATGATTTAAAGCCGTGGAGAGCACACCAACAGTGTAAGGTTATAATGCCTTCCACAAATTTAAACAAGCTACTACACAGACAGGGACTAAAGGTGGAGGTGTTTCTATTTACATCAAAATTAAATATTCCTCAGGGCAAAGATCTTGAGCAGCTCCATGTTCAAATCCAATATCACTTCCTTGCCAGCTATAGGTCCCCCTGTATGACACAGGAAACCCATACCATGTATTTAAACTTATTAGAAATACTAACTATCCAACCCAATACCATATTCATGGATGACTTTAGTTACCCCACTATTAACTGGGAATCTTATATGACACCAAATGTACAGGCAGAGACATTTCTGGATTTTTGTAAACACAAACTACCTGAACCAAATAATTAAAACACCAATCAGGGGTGCAGCCATACTGGATCTAGTCCTCACTAATATGGGAGAGTGCTCTACACCCACTGCTGTAAAGTCTTCCCTGGTAAGGTCAGACCACAAAATAGTATCCTTTGAAGTAAAAATAAAACCTGAACCCCCAGCTAAACTGGGGATATCATTGCTGGAGCCTTCCTGTGTCCTGACAGAGTGCTCTTCAAACTATCTGGAGATATGCAGAGCTAAGTACATTTTTCTGGCACTTCAGAGTTGTGTACTGTTAATTGTTGCTTGACTAATTTTATATCATTGCTGGATGACTTCAGAGTTGTGCACTGTTATTTTTGCTTCACTGTATAGTTTTTCAGATCTCTGCTGAAGGTGTTGGTTTTCCCCACCTTTCTGTATTTCTCTGTGTCTTAAGTTGGTATAACTGGTTTTACATCCTGTGTGTTATCTGACTATCTCAAGGATTACTTGCATAAAATTAGACCCTCTAGGTAACAGCCTGCATATCATTGCTGGAGTCTTCCCGTGTCCTGACAGAGTGCTCTTCAAACTGTCTGGAGAAGAGCTAAGTATATTTTTCTGGCACTTCAGAGTTGTGAACTGTTAATTGTTGCTTAACTAATTTTATATCATTGCTGTCTGACTTCAGAGTTGTGCACTGTTATTTTTGCTTCACTGTATAGTTTTTCAGATCTCTGCTGAAGGTGTTGGTTTTCCCCTACCCACCCTCCGTATTCCTGTCTTGTTTAAATTTGGAGGCTTTTGCAGTTGCCCGCACCCACTGTAGATTTGATCTGGGACAGTCCTCCCAGTCCCATCTCTTTACCTCATTCTACCTAATAGACTCCTTCTGCACTTGTTTTTAGTCATTTTTAATTTAATTGCATTTTTTAAACTGTTTGGTCTAACATTGCTGCATTTTCAAGTGTGCTAGCTTGCACTGCATTTGAATGTTTTATTGCTGTTTTAGCTACTTTTCTGTATATAAAAAAAAAATCTAAGCCTGTTTCCTACGTTTCCTGTAACTAATGTAGTCCAGGTTCAGATTTGCTGTATTCAGGACTGTATGTAAGCTTCTGAGCCCCCCCCCCCCCCCCCCAGCTTTCTGTGTTGGAAGGAAGCCTTCTAGCTTATCAGTGGGAGTGGTAAGCACTAGGTAACCTATCTACCACATAAGGAGTGGTTCTGGCCCAGAAATTGTAGTTATTACCTGTTTGGGCAGTTTTTCCATCTCTCTCAACTTTCTGATTTAAAAGCCAACATTTGAACTTGTTTTCCCCCTTTCCTGTCACTAGTTTAGTCCAGATACAGATTCTTAGTTTTAGCACTTGAATTTGCTTATTCATGATGAGCCCTTGTTCAGAACTTGTTGTAAGCACAAAATAACTTAATTACTACAGCACTCAACCTTCCTCATTACCTAGAGGAAAACAGTTTTGGTACTTACTTTCCTCACTTGCGTAGAGAAAAACAGCTCTTGTACTCACTTTCCTCACTTATCTAGAGGAAAATTGTTTTTTATTCAGGCATGTCCAAGGGTCAGCTCCCAGTGTTCTCTCCTATCTGATGAATCTGGGCATCTTGAGGCAATGTAGAAATTGCCTCATGTACACAGACAACCCTCTCCTCCTACCACCCAACACTACAACCTGTGAGAGATGCACTTATCTAGCCAAACTGGAGGTAAAGCTCTCTCCAACCAAGACTGAACTTGATAGTCAAGAGGAGAAGGTAAACACTTGCACCACACCACACTCATCACATAGTCTCACTAAATCTACACCACCAAAATCCACACATAGAAACACAGACCTTCATGGAGGCTCTCAATAATAATTTGCTCAAGCAACAGAGACCTCTAAAGCAGAAATGCAAGCAACTCCACCCCCCAACACAACCCAAATGACACATAGCCCACAGACTCCGTGTGCCACTCAACCACAGCCAATAAGGCAAAACAACATACCCAAAACACTAGTCATAGGTGATTCTATAGTCAAGCACACTGATGTCCCACTCACCAGGCTAAACAAGGAGAAGGTTACCGTCAGCTGCCTGTCGGGTGCCAGGATCTGCCACATAACCCATGCATGGTCACTCCACAACAAGTGCAAATATGACTCTGTCATTGTCCATGTTGGTGTGAATGACCTGAGATGTACCTCCCTGGACTACATGAAAAGAGACATGGAAGAGCTCTCCGATCTTGTAGCCCAGGCAGGTATGACCCTAGCCCTGAGTAGCATTCTGCCATCACCCAGAATGATACCGCAGTACAAGGACACAATGATTGACTTAAACAATTGGCTAAGCTTCTGGTGTCATTCTAAAGGGATCCAGTATCTTTCTGCCTGGGATGACATAGTCAACAGACCACAATGATTTGCCAGAGATGGCCTGCACCTGTCACTCCTGGGATTCCGGATACTGACTAAGGTTCTTGCCACCCCTATAGTGCCTTTTTAGGAAAGATTCAAATGACAAAGTCACCACCGTAACAGGAAGAGGCAAGCAAAAACTGAGGGTAATGCTACTCAATGCTAGAAGTCTAAATCTCAAAATGCATTCACTCGAGGCACTCCTTAAAATTGAGAACATCGATATCTGTGCAGTGACTGAGACCTGGTTCAAGGCTCCAGAGAGCACCGCTGCACTACCAGGCTATAACTCATACCACACTTTTCGGCCATGTAACCTGGACTGGAACACCAAATGCATTGGTGTGTCCATATTCATTAAGGATATCCACACCTCCAGGCTAGTTGCTCAGCGTAATGCAGCCGAGGTTATCCAAATGCAACTAACTCTGGGCAAAATTGCAATCCAAATTGTAGCTCGCTACAGATCCCCCACCATGCCCCATTATTTCCACTCCTCTTTTCTTGATGTATTGGAAAATATTACGGTTCAACCAAACACCCTAATAATGGGCAATTTCAACTACCCCACCATTAACTGGGAAAACTATTGATGTACCAACTCCTTCGTTCAACGCTTTCTGGAATTCATAAACTCCAATGCCCTGGATCAACTTATCCACACCACCACCAGGGGCAACAATATTCTAGAGCTAGTCATTACCAACATGAGTGACCAGTGTTCCACACCTGAAGTCAACACTTTATTGGTCCGATCCAACCATAAGCTAATTACCCTAGATGTCCACATCCTGCCCCCCCCATTAAGGAAACCACAGTAAAAAATTTCTCCAAAGCCAACTTCATGCTTCTTAAGACAGAAGTGGTGAACTTCATGACACCCATGCAGATGGACAATACAGTTACAACTACTGAATCCTACACAATTGCACTTTATAAGCACTTACACGAGTGCATGGATTGTGCTATCCCAAACAGAACCAAGACACTATCCTCCAAAAAAAGGAAGCCAATCTGGTGGTCCCCTGCCAAAACAAACTGTATAACAGAAGGAAGAAACTGTTAAAAAAGAGAGTAAAATCCCATGAGTGGAGGAGCTCCCTGGTCAGCCTCAGTAAGAAGCTGTGATCCCTGATAAAATCCTCCAAAGCTAGTTATGAAAACAAAATCACCACTGACTCTAAAGACAACCGCAAAGTATTCTATAGCTATGTCAAGAATCTCAAAGGCAACACTCAACTCAGATCTACTCTGAGTTACAGCACAATGGCACTAAGTATACAGACCCAAGTGATATTGCCAACATCCTGGCAGATAGGTTCAGTGCTAACTTTACCCCCCCCCCCTCACCCCCTAAAGAGCCCATCTCTATACTGGAAGAATGCAAAGTTACTGTAATCACGGCTGCACAGTTAAAAACCACTCTTTGCAAAGCCAAGAACACAGCATCCATGGACCAGACAACATCCCAGGCTGCATTCTACATGAACTACAGAACGAACTGGCACCCCACCTAAGTACCATGTTGAATCATAGCCTCACCTCAGGCTTTGTGCCCACTGAATGGTGCACAGCAATGGTTATCCCACTCCACAAGGGGGGAGCCACCACGGACCCCGGGAACTACCACCCCATTAGCCTGACGAGCCTGGTCTGCAAGGCCATGGAACGTATCATCATGGAACTTATAAACAAAGACATTGGTAATCTCCAAACTCTGGACCCCACCCAGTTCAGGTTTGTAAAAGGCAGATCATGTCTCCTAAACCTGATGGACTTCTTTGAAGCAGTCACCAAAGCCATAGACGAGGGTAAGGTGGTTCACACAGACTATCTAGATCTTGCCAAGGCTTTCAACACTATCCCCCACTCTGGAATTATAGATAAACTCACTAAACTATATATAAATCCCTATGTCACAGGATTGGTTGCCAACTGGCTCACTGACAGAACCCACACTGCGAAAGTAGCAGACTCGAAATCCGACTTCAGACCAGTGACAAGTGGAGTACTACAGGGTTCAGTCCTGGGTCCTCTCCTGTTTGGTATCTACTTCTCTGAAGTACAGGCTAACACAGAAGGTCTTTGGCTGATGAAGTTTGCAGATGACTGCAAACTAGGAGCCATAATTGAAACTCCTAATGATGTGGACATCCTACAAAAGGGCCTTACTGAGACAGATGCCTGGTGTCAAAACCATGGCCTCAAGCTCAATGCCAAAAAGTGCATTGTCATCCCCTTTGGTAAAAACTCTGTACCCATGAACTACAACATAGGTGGTAGTATACTTAACACTGAAAGTGTGATAAGAAACCTTGGGACACAGGTGGACAGTGGCCTCTCCTTTGATAATCACATCACCACAGTAGTCAGGAAATCCTTATACGTGGCACACCTCATCACAAAAGGTTTCTCATCCAGAAAAAAAGAGGTTATTGTTCCCCTCTACTCATCACTCATTAGACCCATTATAGAGTACAACGCCCCTTTTGGTATGCACCTCACAAGACATCTACAACAACTGGAAAGGCCGCAGAAATACCTCACAAAGAGGATTACTGGCCTCAAACAGATGTCCTATGCAGACTGTCTCAAAAAGCTCCAGCTTTACTCTGTTGCATATCGCCTACTCAGAGGTGATCTCTGCCTAACATACAAAGCTATGTCAAACCCAGAGCTGTTGGACATGCTCCACTTAAAGAAGTCCCAATCCCTTCAAGCTACATGCTCTTGGACCTAAACCTTGTCACCACAATAAACAGAACATGCTCGAGGGATAGATTCCTACCCATAGACTTCCCATACTCTGGAATAAACTACCTATCTATATCAAACAAAGCTCCTTATTAGTACTCTTCAAGTAAAATCTTGATGATTGGATGGGAAATAGGAAATTCACTCCAGGGATCACTTCTGTGGCTCTGCTCGACAGTGGCACAGGAAAATAATTTTCTTGGGTAGCAAAAACCAGGGTTACTTTTTGGTTGGGCTTGTATAGGCCCTAGGGCCGATAGCCTAGTACCTACCTATGAACCTATGAACTTGGAATTTTCAGGAACTACTCTAGTGCTAACCTCCTGCTATTAAGTCATAATCTGGAAAAATGTCAAGCCCCTGTAAAGCCTGGAAAAAGTGCTGTCTATGTAGAACTGTTCAAAGAAACCCTGTACAAGCATGTTATTAGCTGCATTGAGGCGGCTGTACCTACCAGGAAGAAGTACAGAACTAGCTAAAAAAACAAGTCACCCTGGTGGAATCACAAAATCAATAGGCTGTATACCAGAAGGAAGAAAGTCATGGCAAAAATTAGGAGGTGCAGCACCCAACAGGATAAAATCACTCTCAACAAACTAAACAAACATCTCAGAGGACAAATAAAGTCTACAGCAGCCCAATCTGAGGTGCATTTGGCCTTGGAGGCCAAGGACAACCACAAGCATTCTTTAATTATGTCCACAACCTCAAAGGCAGTAAACAATTGTGTGCAGAGCTCTTTGTAAATGGAGACACCTATACTGAGCCAAAAGATGCAGCAAACCTACTGGCCAATAAATTCAGATCCAGCTTCACCCCTCCCCCCCCCTCAATCTTCCCTCAGGAAGTAGCATCAAATATAACTCCCCTGCTATCAGTAGTGAACCGATGTTCTTCATGTTTCACTGTTGCAGTCATCACATTCGGGTTATCTGCTTGCAGTAGCTCTCAGTTGGTCTGATTATCAAAGTCCTGGGTCCTGCGTCGATTGCTGTCTCATCTTCCATGATGTCAGGTCATCAGGGGGTATAAAGCATGCAGCTGACACCATTACATCTGTCTTTCTTGCCGTGCGGTGCCCGAAGCAGAAGCAGTTTGCAAGTGCTGGTCGGCTGACTCCTGAAATTTTTGTTTTCGAGTTTCAGAACCGAAGTCTTCAACTAAAGCGAAGTACCCTATTGGGGAAACTTTTTCTTGCTCTAAACCAATGTCAGTAAAAGTCAGTAACTGTATTTCTTGTGGAAAGCAAATACATCATAAAGATTTTCATTCGTACTGTATTCCTTGCCTAGGCCCTGACCATGATGTACCTCGCTGTCAGTTTTGTGCCTTATTTAAACAATGAACTATTCGTCATCGGTATATTTATGCTTCTGAATATTTTGGTACTTGGTTCAGTTACCCAGATATGGCTTCGGTAAGCCACCCGACTGCCGACATTCTGGCAAAACTCAAAGATAAATAGAGAGACAGGCCGCCTAGGTTCAAAGCTGCCGACGACCCTTCTCCTAAGCTAGTCACCAGTTCACCGTTGCTCAGTGAGGTGCTTTCGCAGCCCCTGATACATGCTACTTCAGATTCACAGGCCTCTACTGAGACCCATTCGGAGTCCGGTATGCCGCGAGATACTTCAACTGTGGAACCTGCGGATGTCTCTACCTTGGATGAGTCTGGAGCCACTGTGCAGGCACTGGCTTCTAAGGGTGTATTCAGGCCTACTGACTTGCATATTAAACCAACACCATCTTCTTCTTCAAGGCCTAAAACTCGATCCATGCCTAGAAAACTGATGCCCAAATCATATGGTCAGGCCTCTATGCCTAAAAAAGAAATGATAAGAATGGCTGAAGACCTTATTACTTTAATCAGGGGAAGCCATCCTTTCCCCTCTAAGAGACCTAGGACTGAATTTGCTTATGATTCTTCTGATCAGGATTCTGAAATTTCTGTTTCCTCTGATGACCAGGATTTACCCTTATCTACATATGAGGATTGTGATGCAGAGGACTCTATTCCTGCTGCTTCCCCTCCAGAGGATCTCTCTTTTGGTGAAACCTTGCATTTTCTTAGGGAGCATTTCCACTGGGAAAGCCAGCATTATTCTGATTCTAAAAAGAGGCTTAGGGATTTCTTACCCCTGCCTCAACACAGGCCTTTAGCTATCCCCCCTGTACTGGACATTGTTGATGATACCTTTTCAGAATCTAGCTTGGCCCCAGACTCCTTATCTTCTGCTCCTAGAAAACCAGATAAACTTTACAGGGTTCCTGACTCTCACAAGTTCCTCTTTAAAAATCCTCCTGCGGATCCTGAGACCATTTCACAGGGACCCAAGGGCATTAAGGCTACTACTGTCAAAAATCCTACCCCCTCTGATAGAGATTCCAGGATGCTGGATAGATGGGGTAAGAAGGTATACACTTCTGCAATCTTGGCCATTAGGGCCTTAAACTGCCAGTTTCATATGTTAAAGTATCAGCAGCATATTATTGGATTGCTTAAACAGAAAATGATTTTGATTCCTGATTGTGCTGAAAATAAGGATTTACAGGATTTAATGCATTCTGCTCAACAAGTTGTAAAGCATATTTTGCAGTGTGGTTTTGATTCGCTAGAGGCATCTTGCAGGGCTGCTGTCACTGGGTCTGTACTTAGAAGGCATGCTTGGCTTAAGGAGCAAACTTTGCCAGATCATGTTAAAGCTAAATTTCTGGATGCTCCCTTAAACCAGGATTGCCTGTTTGGCAACAAAGCAGAAGTACTCAAAAAGATGGAGGAAAAAGCTAAATCTATGCAAGCTGTTAAAGATTTCCTGCAAGTACAGCCTCCAAGATTTAGTAGGCATTTGCCCTCTAAGAATTGGTCGTTTCCTGTGTCTTTCAGGCCTTCTCAGTCCAATCCCAGAACCAGCATAACACCCAGGCTTCAGTCCCAAGGTACACACAAGACTAAGCATTGGGGGGCTCCCACTTCCAAAGCAGGGAGTAGTAAGACTCCCCTCTATGGTAAACTATCTCAATGACTTAATTTTAAAACTTCCAAGTCCTTCTCAACTGACTGCTTTTTTAGGGGCAAAGATTGCTTTGCAGGCAAAAAAACTGGGAACTCATTACCCAGGACAAATGGGTTTTAAATATAGTTTCCCAAGGATACAGATTCCACTTCCACACTTTACCAACCCCAAACGGTTGGTCAGATCTACCCCCAAATCAGTGGGCAGAGGCTCAAAAGCAAGTTCTCTCTCTCTTAAATATAAGGGCTATTCAAACTGTCCCAGAAGGGGAACGGGGACAAGGTTTCTACTCAAGACTTTTCCTGGTGCCCAAAAAAGGCAACTCCAGGCATCCTATCCTGGATCTCTCTCTATCCTAAACACTTTTTTGGTGATCCCAAAATTCAAGATGCTAACTTTTCACCAGTTGCTTCCTATGCTACACAAGGATGCCTGGTTGGCAACACTGGATTTAAAGGAAGCCTACCTGCACATCCCAATTAGGGAATCTTACAGAAGATACCTACGCTTCAAAGCAGGCTACATGCACTATTCGTTCTCCGCACTGCCCTTTGGCTTATCTACTGCGCCCAGGGTATTCACAAAGTGCCTAGCTACAGTCATTGCATTTTGCAGGCAAAGAAATATTCAAATATACCCTTACCTGGACGATTGTCTAATTCAGGCAGAAAGCCAGGACATACTTTTGAATCATCTGGCATTTGTACAAATGGTGCAAATTTCTCTGGGGTACACCATAAACTAAAAGAAATCACATCTTGTACCCTGCCAACAAATTGTATTCCTGGGAGCAAGCTTGAACACAACTTCCCATATGGCTTTCCTCACACCAGAGAAACAAGTTCATTTGACAGCTTAGTTCAAACTAATGGCCATGAAGACCCTGCCATCTGCAAGACAAATACTGCAAGCCATGGGGTTCATGGCCTCCTGCATTCTCCTAATTCCATACGCAAGACTGCATATGAGGAAACTACAATGGTATCTAAAAAGCCTATGGTGTCAACATTCTCAGGATCTAGAAGCAATGATTCCTATCATACCTTGCCTACAGTTAGAGTTACTTTGGTGGACAGAGGACTGCCACCAAAACAAAGGACTGCCATTCACTCTACCCCCTGATGCCCAAACCCTGACAACAGATGCATCAGACTATGCATGGGAGGCTCACTTGGCAGGGGAGTGCATTCAGGGCAAATGGAACCCAAGTCAAATGCACCTGCATATCAGTCAAAAAAATGTCAGCTGTACAGAATGCTCTGACAGCCTTCAAGGACCACATTCTCCCAGGACAATTAATGGTAAAGACGGACAACACCACTGTTATGTGGTACATAAACAAGCAGGGGGGGACCCACTCATACCCTCCCTGCAAACTAGCAGTGGCTCTGTGGAACACAGCCTTGAGCTACCAAGTGCACCTACAGGCTCAATTCCTGCCAGGAAAGCTAAACACACTGGCAGATGAACTAAGCAGAAATCTCATGGATCCACACGAGTGGAAACTGAAACCAAAGACATTCAGCATGTTGATAAACAAATGGGGGAGCCCAGATATAGACCTGTTTGCCTCCCCCCAGAACTACCAATTCGACAAATTCTGCACAAGGACTCCCACAAACAAGCTTGGAAAGTGGATGCCCTGTCCTTCACCTGGAAAAATCTGTCAGTTTATGCCTTTCCTCCTCTGTCTCTCCTCTCCAAGGTACTACTAAAGATCAAACAGGACAAACCAAGGACGATACTGACTGCACCAGACTGGCAACACCAACACTGGTACCCCCTCTTGTGCAGTGTGTCACTGCTGGCTCCATGGCACCTGCCCCAGACCCCTACCCCGCTGCCCTAGCAGGAGGGCCAGATTCTGCACCCTCAGCTTCAAACCCTGCACCTGGCAGCCTGGCTAATTACCTGAGCTCTCCATTACCATCACTCAGTAAACAAGTGCTGGATGTCATTCTGGAGGCAAGGAGGTCTGGTACTAGAAAATCTTATGCTGAAAAATGGAAAAGATTATGTTCCTGCAACCAAGCTCAGGGGATGGGCACAGCAGCACCCAATTTACCTCAGATTCTTCAATACTTAACTGAGATGCTTCACAAGGGCCTTTCCTTTTCTTCCATCAAAATTCATGCCTCAGCCATTTCAGCTCATTACAACAGAGAACCACCCCTCTTTTCTCATCCACTACTCAAGCAGTTCCTCAGAGGGGCGAAAAACTTAAGACCACCCAGGAGAGCCCCAACTCCAGCCTGTGGCCTTAACTTTGTATTGGAAAAGCTCACTCTGCCTCCTTTTGAGCCAGATGCAAGTGCAGAGTTGAAATTCCTTTCTTGGAAAACAGCCTTCCTTTTAGCCATCACTTCAGCAAGAGGGGTGTCTGAATTATAGGCCCTTATGGCAGTGGAGCCTTTCATCATCTTTCATGCAGACATGGTGTCCCTCAGGACCAATCGCTCTTTTATGCCCAAGGTGGTATCCAGTGTGGCTCTTAATCAGTCCATTCATTTGCCAACCTTCTTTTCTAATCCACAGAACAAAGGGGAATGTATACTGCACTCCTTAGATGTGCACAGACAACTTAGATATTACTTGGACAGGACTAAACCTCTCAGGAAATCTGAACAGCTGCTGGTAGCATTTGCTGCAGGGGCAGAAAGGAAGGCCATTTCAAAGCAAACCATTTCTAAATGGATAGACCATTGCATTCATTTCTGCTATAAGCACTATGGAAAACCTATCTCACGGGGGATAAGACCACATTCTACCAGGGCTGCATCTACCTCTACAGCCTTTCTCAGAGGCGTCCCTACCAGGGACATCCTAGAAGCTGCTACCTGGAGTTCTGTACATACTTTCACCAAGCATTACCATTTGGCAATTTTCTCTAAATCCAGAGCTGGTTTTGCCTCTGCAGTCTTGCGTGGCCTTATAGCTGGTCTTAATGCTATCTAAATTCCTCCTCCCATCCTTAGCTTTAGAAATCTACCCAAATGTGATAACTGCAACAGTGAAACACAAAGAACATGGTACAGTTGTGTACACTTACCATAAATGTAGATGTTCAAGTGTATTCACTGTTGCAGTCCTGGTTACCCTCCCTCCAGCCCCCTGACTTCTTTTGGCTATACCTCTGTTCCTTTTTACTATGCTTAAAACTTTTTGGTGTATTTGCTTTTTTGTTGGAGGTATAAACTTGTGTATTTGTGTGTGTGTGTGTGTGTGTGTGTGTGTGTGTGTGTGTGTGTGTGTGTGTGTGTATATATATATATATATATATATATATATATATATATATATATATATATATATATATATATATATATATATATATATATATATATATATATATATATATATATTTATTTGCTTCCCATTAGGGGGGCACCTGACATCTGGGGCAAGAAAAACTGATGTAATAACATCAGCTGCATGCTTTGTATCCCTGACGACCTAATGTCATGGAAGATGAGACAGCAACCAATGCAGGACCCAAGACTTTGATAATCAGGCCAACTGAGGGTTACTGCAAACAGATAACCCAAATGTGATGACTGCAACAGTGAATATACTTGAACATCTACATTTATGGTAAATGTACTCAACTGTACTTTCTTTAATGTTGTTTCTAAGGCAAAGAACACTGCATCAATGGAACCAGGCAGTATCCCAGAATTCCTTCTAAATAGAATGAAACATGACCTGTCAAGGTCTCTGGAATTGCTTTTTAACTATATAATCCAAACAGGCTTTGTGCTGCATGAATGGAGAACAGTAACAGCCATCCCCCAGCACAAAGGTGGGCCATCTACAGACCCTGGAAACTACAGACCCATAAGTCTTACTAGTCTCATATGTAAAGCAGTGGAAAGAATTAGCATGGAAATGATCAACAGTGAGATAGTAAACCTCCAGATACTGGACCCAACCCAGTTTGGTTTTGTCAATGGCAGATCATGCCTTCTCAACCTGGGGGATTTCTTTAAGAAGGCCACCAAAGCAATGGATGAGGGAAAAATGGGTCACACTGTCTACCTTGACCTGGCCAAAGCATTTGACACAGTACTCCACTCAGGCATTATTGATAAACTAATGAGGTTAGGTACAAACTTGTACGTCACCCAGTGGATAGCCAACTGGCTCACAGACTGGACACAGGAAGTTAGAATTGGGGAGTCCACCTCTACAAAGGGGCAAATCACAAACTGAGTCCCTCAGGGAACAGAACTTGAATGGCTCCTTTTTGTCATTTACTTCTCTGAAGTTAAGGCCAATGTCAGTGGTCTCTGGCTGACTACATTTGCAGATGATTGCAAATTAGAAGCTGTCATTGAATCCCACACTGACATAAATGTTCTCCAGGAGGGGCTGACACAGACAAACAACTGGTGTCAGAGCCATGGACTTAAACTAAATATCAAGAAATACATAATACTATCCCTTAGTAAGTCATCCATCCCTGATAACTATCATATTGACAACACACCCCTTAGAGTTGACCCAGTAGTCAGGAACTTAGGGACTCACATAGTAATCTAGCCTTTGACCATCACATGTCTATAGTAGCAAGGAAATATTTCTGTATTGCGCAACTTATAAACAAAGGTATGACATCTAAGTCCAAAGAAGTCATTGTTCCAGTATATTTGGCATTCATCACACCTATCATTGAGTACAATCCCCGTAAGTACCTAACCAGGCATATCCAACAATTGGAACATCCACAGAGGTTCCTCACTAAAAGAATACTGGGCTTAAGGAAAATGTCCTATGCAGACCATCTCAAAGCTCTATTCCTGTGTTCTGTCCCCTACAGGGTTTTGAGGGAAGATCTATGCCTGACATACAAGGCATTGTCAGACCCCACTCTGATGGATCTCCTGCATGTCCATGAAACAAACAGCACCAGAATTACCCATTCAAAAGACTTAAACCTACTTCTCTGTGATATAAGTAGGACCTGCTGGAGAGACAGGTGTGTATCCCAGAGATTCTCATCTCTGGAACAGGCTCCCCATCCATGTGAAACAGAATTCCTCCCACACTCAGTTCAAGTGCAACCTGGATAATTGAATGGGGAACAGGAAATTCATCCCTGGTTTGGCATCTCTAATGAACACAGGCAACCTGTAAATGGTTCTTCTCCCAGGCCCTAGCTTGTAAATGTTTCATCTCCCAATATCCTGATTACACTTATCAATGGTATCAGAACTTGTCAGAGATTTGGGATGCATGGCTAGGCTTAAAAAGGTCCTTGTGGTCATTAGCTTAGTAAACACCTATGAACCTATATGCCATCTACAAGTAACATGGAATCCTTTTAGTTGGTTGCTAGAATGCTAGCTTGTACGACCCTTTCTCTTTCAGCCCAAGAATGTGATGTGACCTAAGTAGCATTCTGCAGGAAGTGAGTGAGAGGGATAGGCAGCGGTAACTAGATGATCAACAGCCAGGAGCTCCCCCCCAACCCCCCCCCTGCACGGGGGAGGGTGATAGGACTAGAAGTACCTTGTCAGAGACAGTGTTAACCTCTCATGGCAAGTAGCCCAGCCCCATTGCTCATGGTGGCCCAGATTCCCAAATGGAATGTCTCTTGAAGTGAATTGCAGATTTGCTTACCTGGCTGGCCCCACCCAGCTACAACATCTACTACTGACTCTATCATGTAATCATGGTATGTTTCCCCTGGGGATGGTGGTAGCCTTCACTCTACTCATTTCTTGCCTTATCCTCAGCCTGGTGTACATTATACATGTTTTGTTCAGCCACCTATCTTGTACATTGCCCAATCCTTCCTATCACAATCAACACCTTCTTAGTGTTTCTACACAACCCATGTCTGTCTATCCTAGTATATGCACAGCCAACTGTATTTGTTCCTGCTGTTCTGTTTGTCTGCCAGTACACGCTGATCTACTCCCTTTAATTCTCCTGTTTTCCTGTTATATTTCCCACTCATCCCTTTTCACTAAAAGTCATCCAATCCCCACAAAAAAATAATAGCCCATCTTCCATCACAGTCTGCATT